>NC_091287.1:380414994-380714994 GCF_032444005.1 Ranitomeya imitator | reverse complement strand
ATAACACCAAACAGAAAAAAACAGCAGCGTCAAAAAACACAAGTAACCCAATTTCAATAATGGGGGCAGAAATTCTGCAACGTGAAAAAAACGCACCCAAAAGTTCATCGTGGGAACATAGCCTAAGAGCTCATTCTCCCCTCTAAAGGGGTTGCCTACTACTAGGACAACCTCTTCTTTAACTAATAAAATAATACAGCCTATACTCACCTCCTGTGCCGGCACAGTTCCAGCGGTGTCGGTACTGCTCTCCCGGGGCTGTGATGCGGTGCTGTGACACGTGACGCTGGTACCACTGTCTCCGCCTTTGGACAAACTGAACATGAAGTAGTCGTCCGGGCTGCAGCTGATCCCTGGCTTCCACTTCATGTGTAGTTTGTCCGAAGGCGGAGACAGTGACGAAAACGCTGACTGGGCGGCGGAGTCACGCGAGACAACACCGCATCACAGCCCTGGGGAGACCGAGTGCCGACACGACGGGAACGGAGCCGGCATGGGAGACGAGTATAGGTTTTATTATTTTATTAGGCTGGACATTTAGTTTAAGTGGTTGTCCTAGTAGTGTAAACCCCCTTTAAGCAGTTGTTTCATTAAGGCGGCCAGGAAGCACTTTAACTTTCCATCTGCAGGCAAATGGCACTTCTTTTTTGGATGATAGGTTCCCTTTAATTATTGATCAGTATCTGCAAGGATATGAATCTTTGTAGTGCACTCCATTACTTTATCTTGTTTCTTTTTCTACTAAACTCCATGCTCAAAGTACAGTTTCAAATGCCTTGTTCATGCCAGTCTAGCAAATACCCATGCTCCTGTATGAGCTGCTCTGCTCTCTTTGCCCAGACACTATTTACAAGCGCTGTCTCTGTGAGCATGTGGAGAGGATGAGAGTACAGAAGCTCACACAGGAGTGCGGGTTAGTTGGTGGGAATCCATTTGCAGGACCTATCAATCGGCCATGTTAGTGCCAGCTGGACAGGAGCACTTCCACAGCCCTCAGGGATGCTGCTCAGCAGGCACAGATTACTGATGTGACAGATGGACCAGGAATTGATTTGCACCAACAGTAACCCTCTTATAATAGGACTAAAATAACAATATATACGGTATTTATTATGCTTTGCTTATATAGCGCCATTAATTCTACAGATCCTCACATACATATATCTCATAAGACCCATCATTTGCCAGTTTTTTGCCTCACCCATAAAAGTCATATCATAACATAAAAGTAATTAACCCATAAAGAGCAAAAAACAAAAAGGCAGCATTGCCATTTCTTGAGTTGTTGCAAGTGTAAGAAAAAAAAAGAAAAGAAATGCAATGTAAAGCAAGTAGAATGTCGCATGTACTCCAAAATGTCACAAATGCCAGTCTCACACACACAAAAAAAAACATTTCATCCAACTTGGTATTTCCGCCCCTCCCCCTCCCATTTTCAGTACAATATTTGATTGACTAATAATAATTAAAAAAAAAAAGTTGTATTTTCAGTAATGAGACACAGCAAGCTCTCATACCCTCATGTCTATGGAAGAATAAGAGATCAAACTTTGAGGGGAAAAAAAAAAAAGCACAAAAAAGGTTAAGCAATAGCTATGTAGGGATGAACAAGAGCAGACCCCTTCCCGTGCCCAGTATGCATTTGCTGTATCACAGTTTGGTATATTTTCACATATAGCATCTGTGTGCAGCCAATTTGTGGCTTAATAATGGTGGGTGCATTACTGGAGCAGGGGCTACAGGGAGAAAAGGATGTTTTATTTTTCCTTCAGCAGCTCACTTCCAGTCATTGGGGGAGGTGAAGGTAGTCATTGTTTACTATGAGGAAGAGAGCCATTTATCACTTCACAGATCATTGACAGCCTGCGTGACACACTGGATAGTAAGCCGTCAGGCAAGGTTCAGGGGAGCGATTACAGAGCACTCAGTGTATGGTGACTGACAACTCCCTGCACCGCCCCAGTGACTGTAAGCAAGCGGCAGCAGGGAGAATATCACTTTGTTTTCTCACTGTAGCAGCGCTTTCAATATGCCTGCCAGGCATGAAAATGCCATTTAACTGCAGATTGCCATTGCATCTGCAGGTAAAGTGTTTTTATTAAGGTGTCAGGTTCACTTTAAAAGGTTAATGTTTAATGAGTTTAGCTTTATCAAGGTTTATGGAATTAGAAGCAGCAATGAAACAGACTTTTGTCCAAAGTGACTAACTGGACAAAGGTAATAAATAATTGTACACCTTGCTGTATGACCTACAAATGCAGTCATTAAACTTCATTAACAGTGGAGGCAAATTAGAACATCATGTACTTTTCCATCCACAAGTGAATGCAAAAAGTGGACTGTGTCAGCAGCCAGGGTTTGTTCACATTTTACTTTTTTTTACAGCAAGAAAAGTGAGTCGTTAAGGCCCCCATACACATTACATAGAAGTAGGCCAAACCCTCCAATTTCGGCCGATCATTCTATGTGTATGTGGGCATTGCCACTCTTCCCCAACAGATGATGGCAGCGAAGAGAAGGATTTGGTCTACTGAATTTCAAGGTCCAATCCTTTGGTGTAGCAGATTCTTGAAGAGAATCTTATACAATGTGTATTGGGGGTGTCAGCAGAGATAACTTGTCAAAACAATTTTTAGGTTAACATCTAATGTGTACGGCTGGCTGTAATCTTATACGAATATCTAGTCTGTATGGTATAAGGTACCGTCACACTAAGCGACGCTGCAGCGATACCGACAACGATCCGGATCGCTGCAGCGTCGCTGTTTGGTCGCTGGAGAGCTATCACACAGACAGCTCTCCAGCGACCAACGATCCCGAGGTCCCCGGTAACCAGGGTAAACATCGGGTTACTAAGCGCAGGGCCGCGCTTAGTAACCCGATGTTTACCCTGGTTACCAGCGTAAAAGTAAAAAAAAAAACAAACACTAAATACTTACCTTCTGCTGTTTGTCCTCGGCGCTCTGCTATCCTGCACTGACTGTGAGCACAGCGGCCGGAAAGCAGAGCGGTGACGCAGAGCGCCGAGGGACAGACAGCGGAAGGTAAGTATGTAGTGTTTTTTTTTTTTTTTTTTACTTTTACGTTGGTAACCAGGGTAAACAGCGGGTTACTAAGCGCGGCCCTGCGCTTAGTAACCCGATGTTTACCCTGGTTACCAGCGAAGACATCGCTGAATCGGCGTCACACACGCCGATTCAGCGATGTCAGCAGGAAGTCCAGCGACGAAATAAAGTTCTGGACTTTCTGCAGCGACCAACGACATCACAGCAGGATTCTGATCGCTGCTGCCTGTCAAACTGAACGATATCGCTATCCAGGACGCTGCAACGTCACGGATCGCTAGCGATATCGTTTAGTGTGACGGTTCCTATAGTCAAGAGCTTTTAAGAAAGAAACCTGTCATCAGGTTTTTCCGATATAACCTACGGCCACCATCTTTCAGTCCTGTGTTACAGCATTCTGGAATAGAAGTCTTAAGGTACCTTCACACTCAGCGACGCTGCAGCGATACCGGCAACGATGTCGATCGCTACAGCGTCGCTGTTTGGTCGCTGGAGAGCTGTCACACAGACAGCTCTCCAGCGACCAACGATCCCGAGGTCCCCGGTAACCAGGGTAAACATCGGGTTACTAAGCGCAGGGCCGCGCTTAGTAACCCGATGTTTACCCTGGTTACCAGCGTAAACGTTAAAAAAACAAACACTACATACTTACCTTCAGCTGTCTGTCCTTCGGCGCTCTGCTTTCCTCTGCACTGTCAGCCGGAAAGCAGAGCGGTGACGTCACCGCTGTGCTTTCCGGGTGGCCGGCGCTGACACAGGATGCAGGAGGAGTGCAGAGAAGCAGAGCGCCGGGGACAGACAGCTGAAGGTAAGTATGTAGTGTTTGTTTTTTTAACATTTACGCTGGTAACCATGGTAAACATCGGGTTACTAAGCGCGGCCCTGAGCTTAGTAACCCGATGTTTACCCTGGTTACCAGTGAAGACATCGCTGAATCAGCGTCACACACGCCGATCCAGCGATGTCAGCGGGAGATCCAGCGACGAAATAAAGTTCTGGACTTTCCTTAGCGACCAACGACATCACAGCAGGGGCCTGATCGTTGGTCGCTGTCACACACAACGATTTCCTTAACGATATCGTTGCTACGTCACAAAAAGCAACGATATCGTTAACGATATCGTTATGTGTGAAGGTACCTTAAGCCACGCTGCAAAACAAAATGATCCATTATTGTACTCCCCTTAAGGGCGGTCTGGTCAACTTGGCATTACTGGTCTTAATCTGGCGACTCCTTGGTTCATGCATTTGCCGTCCTCCTCCTCTGCTTTGTGTGGCCAACATTATGTAGGACATGTCATCCACACGTAGGAGAGGAGGACAGAGACTGCGAGAAGAGGCGGCGGATCAAGACCAGTGGTGCCTATCAAACCAGACCGCCCTATAGGAGTGTATAATAAAAGTTTTCTTTGTTTTTTTTTTTTGCTTCGAGGGCGGCTTGGAGACATATACAGTATTCCAGGATGCAGACACCAGGGCTGAAAGGTGGTGGCTGTAGGTTATAAGGGAAAAACATGGCTCCCTTTAAATAGCTTTTCATGATGTAGTTGCTAAACATATGGCACTAGAGCCTACAGGTGACAAATGCCTTAAAAGAATGCCCAACAATAGCACCCAGTAACCTTTGACTACAATGGCATCAGGGTAACATTATTCAAGTAATGCCTTTAATCCATCTATTAAAGGGAACTGTCAATTAACTCAGAGAATATATCTAGCTGCGATTCATGCTACTCATGGTTTAGGCATTGAAACACTGGTATTTCAGAGAGGATATACTTTGAAGATCTTGGTTCCATTATTGGAGCACAGACTAGTCCTGCTCCGCTCCTGGACAGCTCTTCCTAGCGCTGCTAGAAGAATTTGACGGGTCTCTCCCTTGTGTGTACATAGAGAGACGCCTGTCAATCACCTCTAGCAGCAATGGGAAGAGCCAGACTAGTGTCAAGTTATGGACCCTTTCTGGATCTCCAAAGTATATTTTCCCTGAAAAATATCAGATAGATTACATGGGATTTATTACAGCCATGTAAATTATGGGCGACAGATGCCACTGTTCGGCAACGATCACAATCTCCTTTTAAAATATACATTGGGAGATGTCAATAGGACCATACTATGATATGCTAGAAAGATAACTGGACATTAAAAAAGTTAAATTAATTCTGATTAGTATAAAGCTGGTCAGAAACCGTAAATGTCTGAAGAACTTGCAAACTTCAAGGATTGTACTGTTGGATTTCAACATGCACAGTTTATTTGCTTTTATGGAAGATAGGCCAGTCACAGAGGTGTCTGCAAAGGCTTAAGGTACCTTCACACTGAGCGACACTGCAGCGATACCGACAACGATGTCGATCGTTGCAGCGTCGCTGTTTGGTCGCTGGAGAGCTGTCACACAGACAGCTCTCCAGCGACCAATGATGCCGGTAACCAGGGTAAACATCGGGTTACTAAGCGCAGGGCCGCGCTTAGTAACCCGATGTTTACCCTGGTTACCAGCGTAAAAGTTAAAAAAACAAACACTGCATACTTACCTTCTGCTGTCTGTCCCCCGGCGTTCTGCTTCTCTGCGCTGTGTAAGCACAGCGGCCGGAAAGCACAGCGGTGACATCACCGCTCTGCTTTCCGGCTGGCCGGCGCTCACAGCCAGTGCAGGAAAGCACAGCACCTGGGACAGACAGCGGAAGGTAAGTATGTAGTGTTTGTTTTTTTAACTTTTACGCTGGTAACCAGGGTAAACATCAGGTTACTAAGCGCGGCCCTGCGCTTAGTAACCCGATGTTTACCCTGGTTACCAGTGAAGACATCGCTGAATCGGCGTCACACACGCCGATTCAGCGACGTCTGCAGGGAGTCCAGCGACGAAACAAAGTTCTGGACTTTCTGCAGCGACCAACGACATCACAGCAGGGGCCTGATCGCTGCTGCCTGTCAAACTGAACGATATCGCTAGCCAGGATGCTGCAACGTCACGGATCGCTAGCGATATCGTTCAGTGTGAAGGTACCTTTACTCTTCCTGTGGATAGATGATAACCAGCTGATAACCAGCATTCTTAATACAATCCCTTTAAGAGCATAAAGGTCCATTTACACTGAACGACCACAAACAGGTTTCCCAAGGAACACTTCACAATAATTGTGTAATGGTTGGTAACCTGTTTACACAGACAAACAAATAAAACCCTCGTTTGTCAGGTGAAGTGACCTTTTGAGATGCACCAAAAAAAAAAAAAATACAGGCAGCAAGTATCAGATGCAGGCTGCATGATTTCAGCCAGATATGTTTGACTATGAAAAGAAAAAAACATGGCGTAAAGGGAATCTGTACCCCCCCCCCCCCCCCCGGGACGTCTATGACCTATTAATATGGGCATACAGGTAATAGAAGTATGACACTAGTCCTCCCTGTATGCTTCATATTTGCGGTCTTATTTTATTACTGATTTGTTCCAGCTCCGGTGTGTGCGGTGCCTCCTGTCTTCATTAACATACCACCTCCTCCTATGGACGTCACATTGCCCTACAACGTGTACTGGTGGTCCCAGAATCCCGCACCTATGCCCTGCACCCTCCCCACAATCCATACCTTTTCCTCCCTTCTATGGGCAGTGTATTCAGGCTTCTACGCAGGCTAGTCACTGCAACTTCCGCCAGCAGCTTTCCCTCGTTGCTTCAGTTGTATGACCGATCTCTCCCTACACGAGCATGCAGGGAGAGACCTGCCACTGCAGAGGAGGGAGTGAGGAGAAGCTGCCGGGGACGGGCCTGTCCAACTAGTCTCCTATGGCTAGTAAACTATGTCTTTCTCTGAAATGAAGCAGCTTTCAGAGAATCATATATGGCCGAGTCCATGCATCAAGAGTCCAATACATGATACCTGTGGATTGGGAAACCGGTGTCATCTGTCAGGTTCATTGTAACTAGTAATCATTTTATTTTTCAGAAATAATCAGTACACATGAAAATAAGAAACTTAGCAATACATTTTTATTACATACATTTACTCAGTTCTCCTCCTGGACTGATCTTTCATTCTCAAAATGTTAAATTCATGAGCAAATTGCCTTCAGTGACTACAGACTTTCCCATTACTGAGATGGAAGTTGGTGCTAGAAATCCTATGGAGAACTGTCATTTTCGTCTCAGAACTGCAGAATGTCTGTCTGCGTCTCTAGCTTTTTCCTTATTCAGGAGAGAACTAAATTTGTCTGACAAGAGTATTGCAAAGTTGCTTAATTTAACCAGTGATGAGCGAAGGTTCTCGGATAAGGTGTTAGCCCCTGAGCATGCTCAGTGAGTGACTTTGGTGTGCTTGCAAAATATGTCTGAGTCCCCGCGCCTGCATGTCTTGGGGCTGTTCAACCACCACAACACAAGCAGGGATTGCCTAACAAATACATGCAGGCACGGAGGACTCAAACATATTTTTCAAGCACGCCAAAGTCACTCGTTTAGCACCCGAGCATGCCCAGATAACACCTTATACAGGTACGTTCGCTCATCACTAATCTTAATGTGTAAATTGAATAATTATAAACAGTTCCGCTTTAACATTGAGCTTGCAACACAAAGAAACGCAATCTGTAAAGTTATGCAAATCGAGGAAGTAGCAGATCTTGCTAAAAATCAGCAAATTATCAAATTTTCAAACACAAATCTAAAGTGTGGCATGTGGAAGGGGCATAAAAGCCAGATTAAAAGCAAATTGAGTTTTTATTTTTTTTTGACACAGGAAACCTCAAAAATTGGTTCAAGTCTCATAAGATGATTGCATGATGGCTCCTACATGCCTGCTCCCCATGAGTGACTGGTCTCGTCCTATACAAACACAGAGAGAGACCCGTCAGTCTAGGTCAGCGAGTACTGAGAAGCCACCAGAGATGTGCCTGACTGACTAGTCTTCGGTATGGCTCAGACTACAATGGCTTTTAAAGTATGCTATGTTTGTCTCTCAAATGTTGAAGCTTTTCAGAGTCAAATACACCTGGCTGAGATGATGCAGCCAATGTTGGATACATGTTGCCCGTAAATTGGGCAGCATGCATCGGATGTCAGGTTCTTTTAAGGAGGGAACCTCACACTGGTCTTACTGCCGGGATTATGGTGTGGGGCGGCATAATACAGAAGAGAGCTGGCCTCCTCTAGCCTTCATTCCAGGTACACTAAGGGTATGTGCACACGTTCAGTAACTGACAGAGCTTTGGATGCAGTGCATGTCCGCTGCGTCCAAAGTGCTGCCGTTTATTGAACGCAGACAATTCCGCATGTGTTCACTGAACTGTGTGGATTCAACGTGTCCAATACATTGTACAGGATTCATTTATTTTGCGGAGACTCACGTCTCCGCAAGATAAACAGGCATTTGGCGGTCTGGAAAGACATGCCGGATGTCCGTTTCCGCACGCACAGTGGACATGAGATTTCTTGAAATCCTATCCACTATGCTGTAACATCTGGACGCTGCGCAAGTACGCAATGTCCAACCCGCAGTGTTTACTGACCGTGTGCACCTACACTAACAGTTCGGTTACATTAATTTGGTCAAGGAACAGCCTTTTCTCCAACGTGTCCCATGTTTCTTAGGCTACTGTGAGCAGTTTGGGTGGCATAAATGTGTTAGCAAGGTCTGCAGCACGTCCAGACATTTCTCCCATTGAGCTCATCTGGAATAATTGAAGTGAGAGCTGGAAGCAGCAGATCTTGACAGTTTGTGATTCCTCAGACAACCATTAATAACCTCATTGATAGCAGCCAAGGTGGGCAAGTGGCCTTGTTTGTGTGTATGGCGCTTGTCCAATTTCATATCATTAAAGGGAACCTGTCACCCCGAAAATCGCGGGTGAGGTAAGCCCACCGGCATCAGGGGCTTATCTACAGCATTCTGTTATGCTGTAGATAAGCCCCCGATGTTACCTGAAAGAGGAGAAAAAGACGTTAGATTATACTCACCCAGGGGCGGTCCCGCTGCTGGTCCGGTCGGATGGGCGTCTCTGGTCCGCTGCGGCGCCTCCCATCTTCATTCCAAGACGTCCTCTTCTGATCTTCAGCCACGGCTCCGGTGCAGGCGTATTTTGTCTGCCCTGTTGAGGGCAGAGCAAAGTACTGCAGTGCGCAGGCGCCGGGCCTCTCTGACCTTTCCGGCGCCTGCGCACTGCAGTACTTTGTTCTGCCGTCAACAGGGAAGACAAAGTACGCCTGCGCCGGAGCCGTGGCTGAAGATCAGAAGAGGACGTCTTGGAATGAAGATGGGAGGCGCCGCAGCGGACCAGAGACGCTCATCCGACCGGACCAGCAGTGGGACCACCCCTGGGTGAGTATAATCTAACGTCTTTTTCTCCTCTTTCAGGTAACATCGGGGGCTTATCTACAGCATTACAGAATGCTGTAGATAAGCCCCTGATGCCGGTGGGCTTACCTCACCCGCGATTTTCAGGGTGACAGGTTCCCTTTAACATGTCGATTCTGTGGTTTCCATATCCATCTTCTTGGTCTTACAATTTAGTGATCGTTTACCAGCCTTTCCAGACTGGCAGACCGCATACTATCATGCACTCAGAGCGATCAGTAATGGATTGCTCAGTACACATAGGCTGCCACTGTTCTCTGCAGCGCAAGTCCTATACACAGGATGACCTGCTGCTAAGAAAAATGCAAACCAAAACTATATATTTTAATGAACAGATTATAATGGGTAAAAAAAAGAATAAATTGTGCTGAGATATTGTTATAAATGTGCCGCTGCTGTGCACTGTGTAATGGCCGTGTCTGACTGTACAGGAGCATATTCATAAATCAAATGAAGTCATGACATGAAAGAGGGCGTTTCACATTGAGAGGTAAGCAGATAGTAAACTATATGTGAAAATGAAACTTACATCCATCTATTTCTTCCTGAACATCATCCTGCAGCAGCGACAAATCTACGAGAAACATAGATATAATTACTGTAAGTCATGCAGATATCCTGAGGGATAGAGAGGAGGACAGGGACGGCGCGCAGAAACAAGTGTGGGTTACTCATGAGAAAACTACTGGTGTGGAGGGATAAGTGAGGAAGAGAACTGGAATTTGTGTTTCCAACCGGGATGAGACTGAGGATCTGCACATATGTGCATCATGTCTTCCATATTGCAGCATACAACATGCCGCCTAGTAACGCTGAATCCTCTGACTGATAGAGCTCCACAACTGCAGATTCGGCCAGCAGACTACACCACCGAAAGCATCACAAGTGTTAAAAGGGTTATTCCCAAAACTGAACATTAATCACCAATCCATAGGACAAGGATAACTTACTGATTGCCAAGGGTCCAACCACATGGGCACCTGTGCTGCATTCTAGCGAGACAGAGCCCATTCTTGGCATTGCAGAGGGTCCCAGACATCAATAGGGCACCCCTGTCCTATAGACAGACGATAAAGGGGTATTCCTACAACTGAAAGTTAACACCTATTGATAGGACATGGTTCTGATGCCTGGGACCCCTAGCGTCGCCAAGCATGTGGTCCGTCTCCAGAGAATGCAGTGGAGGTGGGCATGTGGTCGGGAAGTTCTCTGTCCTATGGATTGGTGACAACTTTGAATTGTGGAACCCCAACCTGATGCCAATATTGGGCACATTATAGAGATGATTTCAGCGTCATCCAAAAAGCCCACCCCTCTATAAAGTTCTGTAACTTTCTGAAATCTGTTGTGTTTTAATCCCTAACAATTGCTGATTGCTGTCAGTGAATGTGGCCGATCTGATTGTAGCCAGTGAATGGGATCCCAACCCAATGTGGGTGCCCTGCAGACCACTGTGGATTGTAGTCACAGGAGAAAGTAATGGACAGGACAGTCATTAACAGATGACACAGAATATTTCCACTGAACTTGATCCGTCCCCCCCACACACAGACACATCCTATCCGCTTCCATCACTGTGGGAGCAAACACGGCAGCCATGACTGTTCTCTCCGCAGTGGTCACCCTGCACATTTGACACAGGACACTACCACCCACGAGGGGTAGTAGATCTGCCCACATGCCAGAATTAGTGGGGCTCAATGTATTACATCTAGGGGGACAAGGGACAGGAAAATGGAGATCAACAATATTTGTCCAATCTGGGCACAACAATCTACCATCTCAAAGAATACAGGGCATAAGACTACGACCAATAACATAGGAGCAGCCAGCTGGCACAGGCTGATGCCCTGATCACCCAAAGTAAGGAGCGGTCATGGGATCCCTGACATTAAACTGTTCTTCAGTAAGATGTGGAGCATATCCAAGGGACAGGCCACCATGAGCTGGGAGCCACTGGTCACAAGGGGCACCAATGGTCTCCTGGGTGATGGCCGGGCAAGAAAACATCTGGAGGGGGCAGGGGATCACCAATACGTAGGGAGGACCTGGCCTTCTGATAGAGCACTAGGCTTGTGCCCTCCTGGCCGGGTGAACTGGCATGTCCTAAATACAGGAGGGCGCCACACTTGCATCACCCACAGCCGGGCACAATACAGGAGGGTGCCACACTGGCATCACCCACAGCCGGGCACAATACAGGAGAGCGCCACACTGGCATCACCCACAGCCGGGCACAATACACGAGGGCGCCACACTGGCATCATTCACAGCCGGGCACAATACAGGAGGGTGCCACACTGGCATGACCCACAGCCGGGCACAATACAGGAGAGCGCCACACTGGCATCACCCACAGCCGGGCACAATACAGGAGGGCACCACACTGGCATCATTCACAGCCGGGCACAATACAGGAGGGTGCCACACTGGCATCACCCACAGCCGGGCACAATACAGGAGGGCACCACACTGGCATCATTCACAGCCGGGCACAATACAGGAGGGTGCCACACTGGCATCACCCACAGCCGGGCACAATACAGGAGAGCGCCACACTGGCATCACCCACAGCCGGGCACAATACACGAGGGCGCCACACTGGCATCATTCACAGCCGGGCACAATACAGGAGGGTGCCACACTGGCATGACCCACAGCCGGGCACAATACAGGAGAGCGCCACACTGGCATCACCCACAGCCGGGCACAATACAGGAGGGCACCACACTGGCATCATTCACAGCCGGGCACAATACAGGAGGGTGCCACACTGGCATCACCCACAGCCGGGCACAATACAGGAGGGCACCACACTGGCATCATTCACAGCCGGGCACAATACAGGAGGGTGCCACACTGGCATCACCCACAGCCGGGCACAATACAGGAGAGCGCCACACTGGCATCACCCACAGCCGGGCACAATACAGGAGGGCACCACACTGGCATCACCCACAGCCGGGCACAATACAGGAGTGTATGACATAACCCCGGCCACCATCACAACTTCCTCACAGCCAGCAGCAGCCATCCTGTACACGGCACGCAGCGCCCAGCAGCCGCCATTGCCCGCACTTCCATGCCCTGCACCCGGGCACACTCCTGCAGCACATGACACCCTGCACCTCTCACCCGCCATCTTGTGCCCCGGGCCGCGCTGCTACATGGAGTCTGCAGCGTCCCCGTGTCCGCCTGTCCCCCGGTAGTGCGATACGCTAGTGTGAGCTGGATGACGGCTGTCCGCGCTGTATCCCGGCTGTGGCGCCTGCCCGGTCACACACACATCACCCAGCTCATCCGGACACAGCGGCCACCTCTTCCTGTTGGCGCACTCCGCGCCTCCCCTTCCTGAGCACAGTCAGCACACACACCTCACACACTACGCCGCCGCCACCTCCTACTCCTCCGGGGTCTCCACCAGCCGGTGTCCGGCCAGGCCTTATGTGTGCCCGGGCTCCACTGCCTCTGGCCAGGGTCGTGTTGGAACGCACCTTTTTGTTAACTTTTACATGCGTTTTTTGGAGAGGCCACGTTTGAATCCCAAGGCCATATTCACACTGAGATTTTTCACGTAGTTTTTGGAATGGATTTTGTGCACACCATGGCCCTAATTCAAGCACAATTTTGGTGTAAAAGGCGTTCAAAAGTCAATGTAAGGCCACATTCACACACTCAGTATCTTACCTCAATAGTTGAAGCCAAAACCAGGAGTAGGCGATAGATACAGAAGTGGTCACGAGTCTCTATTATACTTTTCCTCTGATAGCTCCTCTCCTGGTTTTGGCTAAGGCTATTTTCACACGTTTAGAATCCGTCACAATGCGTCGTTTTGGGAAAAAAATGCATCCTCCAAATTTGCCTGCAGGATACGTTTTTTTCCCATAGACTTGTGTTAGCGACAGATCGCGACGTATGGCCACACGTTTTGTCCGTTGTGCACTGGTTGCGTCGGATTTTGGCGGCCCATCGTCTGGAAAAAACATTCAAAGGAACGTTTTTCTGTGCGTTGTCTCCTGTTTTTTCGTCTGCGCATGCCCGGCAGGAAATCTCTCTTTCCTCCCCGGGACTGCAGACGGAAATGTGAAAGGACACACTTCTGTCGGTACATCGCGCCGACGCTTTGTGACGGGCGACTACCGACGGAAATGTGAAATTAGCCTTACAAATACTGAGGTAAAATACTGACCAAATGCTGAACGTCTGCACGTTGGGTTTTTGCTACAGGTTTTTTATGCACATTAGAAGCTGTGTTTTATAGTACCAGCAAATGAGATAGAAATCTCAAGCACACACTTGTGTTTTTTTTCCTGACTGAATTGGAAAACTGCTGCGTTTTTTAAAGGGAACCTGTCACCCCCAAAATCGATGGTGAGGTAAGCTCACCGTCATCAGGGGCTTATCTACAGCATTTTGTAATGCTGTAGATAAGCCGCCGATGTTACCTGAAAGAGGAGAAAAAGGTTAGATTATACTCACCCAGGGGCGGTCCCGCTGCGATCCGGTCAAATGGGTGTCTCAAGTCCGCTCCGGCGCCTCCCATCTTCATGCCATGATGTCCTCTTCTGGTCTTCATGCCGCGGCGCAGGCGTACTTTGCCCTGTTGAGGGCAGAGTACAGTACTGCAGTGCGCAGGCGTCGGGCCTCTCTGACCTTTCTGGCACCTGCGCACTGCAGTACTTTGCTGTGCCCTCATCAGGGCAGACAAAGTACGCCAGGGCCGCGGCATGAAGACCAGAAGAGGATGTCATGGAATGAATATGGGAGGCGCTGTTCCGGACCTGAGACACCCATCGGAGCAGGACCGCCCCTGGGTGAGTATAATCTAACCTCTTTTTCTCCTCTTTCAGGTAACCGGCGGCTTATCAAAGCCGAAAACCATTAGTGCGCATGCGCCGGCGCACTATGTCCCGGAACACAGCAAAATACTTGGGTTAAAATTTCCCCTCACAACATAGCCTATGACGATCCAGACGTGTGACCGTGCAAAATTTTGTGGCTGTAGCTGCGACGGTGCAGATGCCAATCCCGGACACACACACACACACACACACACACACACACACACACACACACACACACACACACACACACACACACACACACACACACACACACACACACACACACACACACATTTTAGATTACTTTGGAAGGCTTCAACGGATCCCAGTTATTCTGAGACTGGTTTTTCATGACATGTTGTACTTTACGTTAGTGGTAAATTTAGATTGAACATTTTTGTGTTTATTTGTGATATTATCGGAATTTATGCAAAAATTTTAACATTTCTTTTAAACATTTAATTTTTTGTGCACCCTTAAACCAGAGAGTTATGTCACGCAAAAAAGTCAATAATTTTTTAAACATAATTTTTTTTTGTTAGGAAGTTACAAGGGTTCAAAGTTGACCAGCGATTTCTTGTTTTTCCAACAAAATTTGCAAAACCAATTTTGTTAGGGACCACCTCACATTTGAAGTGACTATGAGGGCTTGTATGACACAGCACACAGCAGGACGCAGGAGCGTCGATCATTCACCTGATAAGGTTTCCATATTCACAAAGGAATTTATATTCGCAAGATGCGGATGCCGCTTATACCACATACTACCCATTAAGGTCCCCATTCTGAAACGGATCACTAACCAGGTCACACATCTAGAGAGCAGTTACCGCCCTGTTATGATCCGGTGGTTTGGACAAATAATGGACCTGATTGTTACTGATAATAAGGACGAGCTCTGGGACGTGGGAACTCTGCTGACCGCAATCACTAAACCTATCAAAACACACTAGAAATAGCCATGGATTGCGCCTAACGCTCCCTATGCAACTCGGCACAGCCTAAGAAACTAGCTAGCCCTGAAGATAGAAAAATAAAGCCTACCTTGCCTCAGAGAAATTCCCCAAAGGAAAAGGCAGCCCCCCACATATAATGACTGTGAGTAAAGACGAAAATACAAACACAGAGATGAAATAGATTTAGCAAAGTGAGGCCCGACTTACTGAACAGACCGAGGATAGAAAAGGTTACTTTGCGGTCAGCACAAAAACCTACAAAAGACCACGCAGAGAGTGCAGGGAAAAATACCTTCCGCACCGACTCATGGTGCGGGAGGCGCCCCTCTGCGTCCCAGAGCTTCCAGCAAGCAAGGCAATATTGACAAAAGCAAGCTGGACAGAAAAAATAGCAAACAAGCAAAATAGCACAGAGGAACTTAGCTTCTGCTGGAGCAACAGGAACTCAGAACGATCCAGGAGCGAACTAGAGCCATAGTACAACATTGACAGCTGGCATGGGGCAAAGATCTAAGTGGAGTTAAATAGAGCAGCCCACTAACGAATTAGCCTCGTCACCTGTGGAAGGAAACTCAGAAACACCCACAGGCACCAGAGAAAGTCCATGGACAGAACCAGCCAAAGTACCATTCATGACCACAGGAGGGAGCCTGACAACAAAATTCACAACAGTACCCCCCCCTTGAGGAGGGGTCACCGAACCCTCACGAGAGCCCCCAGGCCGACCAGGATGAGGCAAATGAAAGGCACGAACCAGATCGGCCGCATGAACATCAGAGGCAAAAACCCAGGAATTATCCTCCTGACCATAACCCTTCCACTTGACCAAGTACTGGAGTTTCCGTCTCGAAATACGAGAATCCAAAATCTTCTCCACCACATACTCCAACTCCCCTCAACCAACACCGGAGCAGGAGGGTCAACGGATGGAACCACAGGCGCCACGTATCTCCGCAATAACGACCTATGGAACACATTATGGATGGCAAAAGAATCTGGAAGGGCCAAACGAAATGACACAGGATTGATAACCTCAGAAATTTTATACGGACCAATGAAACGAGGCTTAAACTTAGGAGAGGAAACCTTCATAGGAACATAACGAGACAACAACCAAACTAAATCCCCAACACGAAGTCGGGGACCCACCCAGCGCCGGCGGTTAGCGAAACGTTGAGCCTTCTCCTGGGACAATGTCAAATTGTCCACCACATGAGTCCAAATCTGCTGCAACCTATCCACCACAGTATCTACACCAGGACAGTCCGAAGACTCAACCTGCCCTGAAGAGAAACGAGGATGGAAACCAGAATTGCAGAAAAACGGCGAAACCAAAGTAGCCGAGCTGGCCCGATTATTAAGGGCAAACTCAGCCAACGGCAAAAAGGACACCCAATCATCCTGATCAGCAGAAACAAAGCATCTCAGATATGTTTCCAACGTCTGATTAGTTCGTTCGGTTTGGCCATTTGTTTGAGGATGGATAGCCGAGGAAAAAGACAAATCAATGCCCATCCTAGCACAAAAGGATCGCCAAAACCTCGAAACAAACTGGGAACCTCTGTCCGAAACGATGTTCTCCGGGATGCCATGTAAACGAACCACATGCTGGAAAAACAATGGCACCAAATCAGAGGAGGAAGGCAATTTAGACAAGGGTACCAAATGGACCATCTTAGAAAAGCGATCACAAACCACCCAAATGACTGACATCTTTTGAGAGACGGGGAGATCCGAAATAAAATCCATAGAAATATGCGTCCAGGGCCTCTTCGGGATCGGCAAGGGCAAAAGCAACCCACTAGCACGAGAACAGCAGGGCTTAGCCCAAGCACAAGTCCCACAGGACTGCACAAAAGAAAGCACATCCCGTGACAAAGACGGCCACCAAAAGGATCTAGCCACCAAATCTCTGGTACCAAAGATTCCAGGATGCCCAGCCAACACCGAACAATGAAGCTCAGAGATAACTCTACTAGTCCATTTATCAGGGACAAACAGTTTCTCTGCTGGGCAACGGTCAGGTCTATCAGCCTGAAATTTTTGCAGCACCCGCCGCAAATCAGGGGAGATGGCAGTCAAAATTATCCCCTTTTTGAGAATACCTGCCGGCTCAGAAACACCCGGAGAGTCAGGCACAAAACTCCTTGACAGGGCATCAGCCTTCACATTCTTAGAGCGCGGAAGGTACGAAACCACAAAATCAAAACAGGAGAAAAACAACGCCCATCGAGCCTGTCTCGGATTCAACCGTTTAGCAGACTCAAGATAAGTCAAATTTTTGTGACCTGTCAAGACCACCACGCGATGCTTGGCTCCTTCAAGCCAATGACGCCACTCCTCGAATGCCCACTTCATGGCCAACAATTCTCGATTACCAACATTACAATTGCGCACAGCAGGCGAAAACTTTCTAGAAAAGAAAGCACATGGCTTCATTGCCGAGCCATCAGAACTTTTTTGCGACAAAACAGCCCCTGCCCCAATCTCAGAGGCATCAACCTCAACCTGAAACGGGAGCGAAACATCTGGCTGGCACAACACAGGGGCAGAAGAAAAACGACGCTTCAATTCCTGAAAAGCATCCACGGCCGGAGAAGACCAATTGACCACATCAGCACCCTTCTTGGTCAAATCAGTCAACGGTTTAGCAACACTAGAAAAATTAGCGATGAAGCGACGATAAAAATTAGCAAAGCCCAGGAACTTTTGCAGTCTCTTCACAGATGTCGGCTGAGTCCAATCATGAATGGCCTGGACTTTAACAGGGTCCATCTCGACAGTAGAAGGGGAAAAAATGAACCCCAAAAATGAAACCTGAACTCCAAAGAGACACTTTGACCCCTTCACAAACAAGGAATTCGCACGAAGGACCTGGAACACCATTCTGACCTGCTTCACATGAGACTCCCAATCATCCGAAAAGACCAAAATATCATCCAAATACACCATCAGGAATTTATCCAGGTACTCTCGGAAGATGTCATGCATAAAAGAATGAAATACTGATGGAGCATTGGAAAGCCCGAATGGCATCACCAGGTACTCAAAATGGCCCTCGGGCGTATTAAATGCTGTTTTCCATTCATCGCCCCGTTTAATACGCACAAGATTATACGCCCCTCGAAGGTCTATCTGGGTAAACCAACTAGCCCCTTTAATACGAGCAAACAAGTCGGACAGCAACGGCAAAGGATACTGAAATTTGACTGTAATTTTATTAAGAAGGCGGTAATCAATACAAGGTCTCAAACAACCATCCTTCTTGGCCACAAAAAAGAACCCTGCTCCCTACGGTGATGACGATGGGCGAATATGGCCTTTCTCCAAGGATTCCTTTATATAACTCCGCATAGCGGCGTGTTCTGGCACAGATAAATTGAACAATCGGCCCTTAGGAAACTTACTACCAGGAATCAAATTAATTGCACAATCGCAATCCCTATGAGGAGGTAGGGCACTGGCTTTGGGCTCATCAAATACATCCTGATAATCCGACAAAAACTCCGGAACTTCAGAAGGAGTAGAAGACGAAATTGACAAAAATGGAACATCACCATGTACCCCCTGGCAACCCCAGCTGGACACAGACATAGATTTCCAGTCCAATACTGGATTATGGACCTGTAGCCATGGTAACCCTAAAACGACCACATCATGCAGATTATGTAACACCAAAAAACGGATATCTTCCTGATGTGCAGGAGCCATGCACATGGTCAATTGGGTCCACTACTGAGGCTTATTCTTGGCCAAAGGCGTAGCATCAATTCCTCTCAATGGAATAAGATGCTGCAAGGGCTCCAAGAAAAAACCACAGCGCCTAGCATACTCCAAGTCCATCAAATTCAGGGCAGCGCCTGAATCCACAAATGCCATAACAGAATAGGACGACAAAGAGCAAATTAGAGTAACGGACAAAAGAAATTTAGACTGTACCGTACCAATGGTGGCAGACTTAGCGAATCGCTTAGTGTGCTTAGGACAATCGGAGATAGCATGAGTGGAGTCACCACAGTAAAAACACAGCCCATTCTGACGTCTGTGTTCCTGCCGTTCAGCTCTGGTCAAAGTCCTATCACACTGCATAGGCTCAGGCCCATGCTCAGATAGTACCGCCAAATGGTGCACGGTTTTACGCTCACGCAAGCGCCGATCGATCTGAATAGCCAAAGACATAGACTCATTCAGACCAGCAGGCATGGGAAATCCCACCATGACATCTTTAAGGGCTTCAGAGAGACCCTTTCTGAAGATTGCTGCGAGGGCACATTCATTCCACTGAGTGAGCACAGACCACTTTCTAAACTTCTGACAATATATCTCTGCTTCATCCTGACCCTGACATAGAGCCAGCAAGATTTTCTCTGCCTGATCCACTGAATTAGGTTCGTCATAAAGCAATCCGAGCGCCAGGAAAAACTCATCTACATCACGCAATACCGGGTCTCCTGGCGCAAGGGAAAATGCCCAGTCTTGAGGGTCGCCACGTAATAAGAAAATAATGATCCTTACCTGTTGAACAGGATCACCTGAGGAGCGAGGTTTCAAAGCTAGAAACAATTTACAATTATTTTTGAAATTCAAGAACTTAGATCTATCACCAAAAAATAAATCAGGAATTGGAATCCTAGGCTCTGACATCGGATTCTGAACCACAAAATCTTGAATGTTTTGTACCCTTGTAGTGAGATTATCCATCCAAGAGGACAGACCTTGAATGTCCATGTCTATACCTGTGTTCTGAACCACCCAGAGGTAAAGGGGAAAAGTGAGACAGAACACGCTGCAAAGAAAAAAAAATGGTCTCAGAGCTTCACTTATCCCTCTATTGAGATGCATCAATACTTTTGGCCAGCTGTACTGTTATGATCCGGTGGTTTGGACAAATAATGGACCTGATTGTTACTGATAATAAGGACGAGCTCTGGGACGTGGGAACTCTGCTGACCGCAATCCCTAAACCTATCAAAACACACTAGAAATAGCCGTGGATTGCGCCTAACGCTCCCTATGCAACTCGGCACAGCCTAAGAAACTAGCTAGCCCTGAAAATAGAAAAATAAAGCCTACCTTGCCTCAGAGAAATTCCCCAAAGGAAAAGGCAGCCCCCCACATATAATGACTGTGAGTAAAGACGAAAATACAAACAAAGAGATTAAATAGATTTAGCAAAGTGAGGCCCGACTTACTGAACAGACCGAGGATAGAAAAGGTTACTTTGCGGTCAGCACAAAAACCTACAAAAGACCACGCAGAGAGTGCAGGGAAAAATACCTTCCGCACCGACTCATGGTGCGGGAGGCGCCCCTCTGCGTCCCAGAGCTTCCAGCAAGCAAGGCAATATTGACAAAAGCAAGCTGGACAGAAAAAATAGCAAACAAGCAAAATAGCACAGAGGAACTTAGCTTCTGCTGGAGCAACAGGAACTCAGAACGATCCAGGAGCGAACTAGAGCCATAGTACAACATTGACAGCTGGCATGGGGCAAAGATCTAAGTGGAGTTAAATAGAGCAGCCCACTAACGAATTAGCCTCGTCACCTGTGGAAGGAAACTCAGAAACACCCACAGGCACCAGAGAAAGTCCATGGACAGAACCAGCCGAAGTACCATTCATGACCACAGGAGGGAGCCTGACAGCAGAATTCACAACACCGCCCCTGGAAATTACAGGGATACTTCGCTCCTAATAAAGCCACTCATTATACCTGGATTAAGCGACCTTAGACTAAGACCTGGGAGGGTCGAAAACGTCCGATTGTTGTGTCGCATGTACACATTGTACCAAGTCACCTTTGTTTTGATCCGATGTATATGACTGATTCTAATTTCTACTTGTAATTGAATAAATTAGCATTTCAAAATCTATATTTCTGTATGAGATATTCCACTTAGGGAGTGCGGTAGATTTATTAGACCATACGGTCTGTCTTACCAGCACCCTGACCTATTATAGAGTGCAGGCCAATATTTAGATTTATGATTGCTACCTTGAGACATTGTAAATATCCTATGCAGGGATGCTGGTGAGACACTCAGGAGCCTCGACGCGCGTTTCACCGCCTTTGGCTTTGTCAGGAGGTGTGGTTAATTAAAAAGGACATTGGATATATATAAAAAGTATGAACTCATCTGCGAATCGGAGCGCTGCCTGGCGTGATGCACCGCCCCGTGACGGAACGAGCAGGCCTATGCCACGCACAATGGGAAGGAGGACATGTGTCATCACCTCCCATCGCCACGATCCCATCGCCACGGCTACACTTTCGGCCCGCGAAGCCACGGAAGAGGCAAAAGGCGCGTATGCGCAGAGAGGTGTCGCTCCTCTGTGCCGAAGCAGGCCGCCACATACCGCACATGACAGAGGAGGTGGAAACAACTTCTCCGTCACCGCGGCAACGTACAACGCTTGCGACGGCACTGCAGGGTTACAGCTCAATCCTAAAAACAGGTAAGTATGAATATAAAAATAATATAGAATTGAGTCTCTGTTATAATAAGCAGTGTGATGCCGACACTAAATAAAAAAAATATGAAGGAAATATATTAGGGCATATACATAAGTAATCACGAAAATTCAAACAATTCAAAAACCTTCAGTCGAGAGATTCTTATTTTGATGGATAGCCCATATATGTAAGATTAATACAAAGCATTAAATAGAGCCATAATCATGCAGTAAATAGATTATATTGCATTCCCAAGTGAACCAATATAATAGTGTAGCTTGATGAGAGTCCTTAGAGGTCTTGCTGATCTCCATGGAACGCTGTCCAAAAATGATGATGAGTGAAAGAAAGGAAAGGATATCTTAAACGACATGTAGTAACTGAAGTAGGTATAAACTGACTGTGATCAAAAAAAGAGCAAATGTTACTGAAAACAGATAATAAAATTTTATAAGCAAAAATCCCTTGCCCTAATAAAAACAACACAGAAGTGCATTTAAAGAAAAGACTTGAAACTGATGGCCTCATTGAGGCCTTTTGGTGTTAGAGTGTCTAATATCACCATCCAGCGTGTTTCCTTCTGAAACAATTTGTTTGAGATTACCGCCACAGATGCCAATATAGACATGATCAATGCCACAGACTGCAAATCACTTTAAACTGCAGTTGTGAGCTTCAAAAAAATGTTTGGGATTCGTTTTCAGAAGATGCGGTTCCTGACAATTTACTGCATTGTTGATGTCCCTAATGTGCTCCTGCACATACACTTTAAAAGGTCTTGTTGTCATACCAATGTATGTGCGACCACAGGGACAGCTGGCATGACAGACAACTGCCTCTGTGTTGCACGTAATGTGATGGACAATTTTGTATGTTTTATTTCCAGTTGAATTAGAGAATTCCTTTGTCCTTAAATTATATCTGCAAGCCAAGCAGTCTCCGCAAGGAATTCAGCCCCATGGTGGGTTTTTCCTGTTGGTCACAAAGGGGTAATTTTTAGGAGGTACATAGTGGCTACTGCATAAGATATCGCCAAGAGTACAGGATCTACGCTAGGTGATGGAAGGATAAGGTGTCAGCTGATGTTGTAGATTTCTGTCTGTCAGCAATAGCGGTCAGTGTTTTTTCAGAATTTGATTGATTTTGATCCAGTTGGAGTTAAATTTTGTAATAAATCTGGGTGTTACATCTGAGATCTTATTTCTATTTTTGGATGCTTGGGTTAAAAGAGTAGACCTGGCAGAATTAATTGCTCGGGAGTATCCTCTGTTGATGTCTTTATTAAGATAACCTATGCTTTTAAAGCAGCAAAACAGGTCTTTGGCTTGTTTATGGAATGTCAGGTCATCTGAACAAATGCGACCGTCCCGCAAGAATGGTCCAATTGGTATGGAACTTTTAAGTTTAGGCGGATGGGAAGACGTAATATGCAGGAGTGCATTTGTGGCGGTAGCTTTCCGGAAAATGTCTGTACAAATAGTACCATCAGAGGATTTAAAAATTTGAAGATCTAGAAAGTCAATTGAGCTTTGACTGTATTTCCAAGTCAATTTAATACTCAATGTGTGGCACCCCAGGAGTTTGGGTACCACAGTGGTGCTGCCTTCCTCTCGGGAGGGTAATGCCATGCCTCGAGACAGGAGGGATCCCTTTGGCAGGTAATCTCACATTCAACATATTCTGACTCCAGGCCAGAAGGGGAGCTCAAAACCTGGTTTTAGGGGAGCTTCCCTCAATATACATCCTGGTCTGGAGGAGGAGTTAGCTAGTCTGGTGCAGAGACAGGGAAGGAGCAGAGGAGTGATTAAGAGCTAGAAGAGGCTATGATTGGGCCTCTCAAAGCTGAGCGCAATAACCGAGCATAGGGAGCCCGAGGTTGTGGGCAACTGCAATTACCACAGCAGAACCAGAGGGCAGAGAGCTGAAAGTAACCTGTCCACATAAAACTTGAGGTACAGCAGCATTCCAGAACCCGGAGTCACCGTATAAAGCTACCCCAGATAAACGGCTCAAGCTGCCTACCATGCAGGCACTGTCCCAGGACAGGAGAGAACAAGGACCTTGTCAGGACACTACAGGCAGCAAGGGACTAATAGCGCAAAGTGGAAGGCTCCCAATCTGGCCTGTCAAAGGGGTTTCCACCTGTCTTCGGCTGCCTGGACTCCATCTACACCTGTTGCCGGTACCCTGGACTGAGGATGACTACAACAACAGTAAACCAGGTAAAGACTGCAACCCTGTGTCCTCCTTTTACTTACCGGCAACCCACCATCCTTGCCCACTACACTGGGAGCCCTGGGGACCCTGCCTCACCTGTGGGAAGCGTTACCATCTTGCTGCAGTAACATCACCCCAGAGGTCCCCAATGACCGAGAACCACAGGTGGCGTCACAAATATAAACTTTATTACAACTCCCCTTTAAAGACTTCTCCCCTTTACTTGAGTGCCCAGTTCCACGGTCCGGGTTGCTGCCAGCGTGACCACCCCTTTAACTGTGATCGGATCCGGTACCGAGTATCCCCACTGCCCTGGTGGGCGACTCAACCTTGGCATCACAAACAGGATTTCGTGCCCTGGCATTGCCAGGTACTGTGTGCCAGAGACTGACAATTTGCCTGTTAGCCGCCATTGCCGTGCCACGTGGAGCACGAGGGGAAGAAGGAGGCGTACCTTCGTGGGCGGAGCCAGCAAAAGAGAGCGAAGGGGAAGCAGGTTCCGCACTGACAGGAGAGCCGCAAGTGAAGACGCCTTGCAGTAGAGCCGCAAGTGAGGACGACGTGCAGGGAAGCCGCAAGTGAGGATGCCAGGTAAGGAAGACCGGAAGAAGGAGCGACTTACCGCACACAGGAGGGATCGCTGCAGACTCCGGTGGCAAGACATCAGCCCTGCAAGGTTAGCAAGGGGGAAAGGGACATGTCTGACCCGGGAGGAGAATTGGCGGCTGTCGCAGTTGCAGGCCCCATGATGCCCCCAGGCCCCGCTGTGGTCGCAGCCGCAGGTCCCATAATGCCACCAGGTCTTGCAGCTCCTACAAGCTGGCCGGACCCCGCCGCAGTAGCAGCTCCTATAGTGCCGCTATCCATGCCCTATATACCTGGAGCGGCCTGGCTGCCACAATATTCAGGGGAGTCCCATACCCTGAGTGACTTTAAGGAAAGGCTCTGCAGCCTATTTGAAGTATATTCCCTGACAGAACATCAAAAAGACAGCATCCTAACTGGCTAACTAATTGGCGCAGCCCTAAGAGAAGTAAAACCCTGGCCGGATATGGAAAAAGGAACTGTTAAGCAGATATTTGCCAAACTTAAAAACCATTTTTGACACCCGCACCGCTGCAGAAATCAAAATGAGGTTTTTCTGGTTGAAACAAAGAGCACAGGATAGCATAAGGGACTATGCCCTTAATCTCCAGGAGGCACTACGGGCCATTAAACAGGTTGACCACAACAGCGTGCAGGAAGGAGGCAAGTTATTAACCCCTTCATGACCCAGCCTATTTTGACCTTAATGACCTGGCCGTTTTTTGCAATTCTGACCAGTGTCCCTTTATGAGGTAATAACTCAGGAATGCTTCAACGGATCCTAGTGGTTCTGAGATTGTTTTTTCGTGACATATTGGGCTTCATGGTAGTTGTAAATTTAGGTCAATAAATTCTGCATTTATTTGTGATAAAAACGGAAATTTGGCGAAAATGTTGAAAATTTTGCAATTTTCACATTTTGAATTTTTATTCTGTTAAACCAGAAAGTTATATGACACAAAATAGTTAATAAATAACATTTCCAACATGTATACTTTACATCAGCACAATTTTGGAAACAAATTTGTTTTTTGCTAGGAAGTTATAAGGGTTAAAATTTGACCAGCAATTTCTCATTTTTACAACAAAATTTACAAAACCATTTTTTTTAGGGACCACCTCACATTTGAAGTCAGTTTGAGGGGTCTATATGGCTGAAAATACCAAAAAGTGACACCATTGTAAAAACTGCACCCCTTAAGGTGCTCAAAACCACATTCAAGAAGTTTATTAACCCTTCAGGTGCTTCACAGCAGCAGAAGCAACATGAAAGGAAAAAATGAACATTTAACTTTTTAGTCACAAAAATGATATTTTAGCAAAATTTTTTTATTTTCCCAATGGTAAAAGGAGAAACTGAACCACGAAAGTTGTTGTCCAATTTGTCCTGAGTACGCTGATACCTCATATGTGAGGGTAAACCACTGTTTGGGCGCACGGCAGGGCTTGGAAGGGAAGGAGCTCCATTTGACTTTTTGAATGAAAAATTGGCTCCACTCTTTAGCGGACACCATGTCACGTTTGAAGAGCCCCCGTGTGCCTAGAAATTGGAGCTCCCCCACAAGTGACCCCATTTTGGAAACTGGACCCCCCAAGGAACTTATCTAGATGCATAGTGAGCACTTTAAACCCCCAGGTGCTTCACAAATTGATCCGTAAAAATGAAAAAGTACTTTTTTTTTCACAAAAAAATTCTTTTAGCCTCAATTTTTTCATTTTCACATGGGCAACAGGATAAATGGATCCTAAAATTTGTTGGGCAATTTCTCCTGAGTACACCGATACTTCACATGTGGGGGTAAACTACTGTTTGGGCACATGGTAAGGCTTGGAAGGGAAGGAGCGCCATTTGACTTTTTGAATGAAAAATTATCTCCATCGTTAGCGAACACCATGTCACGTTTGGAGAGCCCCTTTGTGCCTAAACATTGGAGCTCCCCCACAAGTGACCCCATTTTGGAAACTGGACCCCCCAAGGAACTTATCTAGATGCCTAGTGAGCACTTTAAACTTTCAGATGCTTCACAAATTGATCCGTAAAAATGAAAAAGTACTTTTTTTTCACAAAAAAATTTTTTCACCTCCATTTTTTCATTTTCACATGGGCAATAGGATAAAATGGATCCTAAAATTTGTTAGGCAATTTCTCCCGAGTACACCAATACCTCATATGTGGGGGTAAACCACTGTTTGGGCACACGGCAGGGCTCAGAAGGGGAGGCGCGCCATTTGACTTTTTGAACGGAAAATTACCGTAGCTCCAATTGTTAGCGGACACCATGTCGCGTTTGAAAAGCCCCTGTGTGCCTAAACATTGGAGCTCCCACACAAGTGACCCCATTTTGGAAACTAGACCCCCCAAGGAACTTATCTAGATGCATATTGAGCACTTTAAACCCCCAGGTGCTTCACAGAAG
Organism: Ranitomeya imitator; assembly: GCF_032444005.1. Lineage (NCBI taxonomy): Eukaryota > Metazoa > Chordata > Amphibia > Anura > Dendrobatidae > Ranitomeya > Ranitomeya imitator. The sequence continues at coordinate 380,688,108 of NC_091287.1, read as the reverse complement.
TTCATAACGCAGAGCCATGAAAATAAAAAATAATTTTTCTTTCCTCAAAAATGATTTTTAGCCTGGAATTTCCTATTTTGCCTAGGGTAATAGGAGAAATTGGACCCCAAATGTTGGTGTCCAGTTTGTCCTGAGTACGCTGATACCCCATATGTGGGGGTAAACCACTGTTTAGGCGCACGGCAGGGCTCGGAAGGGAAGGCACGCCATTTGGCTTTTTAACTGGAAAATTAGCTCCAATCATTAGCGGACACCATGTCACGTTTGGAGAGCCCCTGTGTGCCTAAACATTGGCGATCCCCCACAAATGACCCCATTTTGGAAACTAGACCCCCAAAGGAACTAACTTAGATGTGTGGTGAGCACTTTGAACCCCCAACTGCTTCACAGAAGTTTATAACGCAGAGCCATGAAAATAAAAAAAACAAATTATTTTCTCAAAAATGATTTTTTAGCCCACAATTTTTTATTTTCCCAAGGGTAACAGGAGAAATTTGACCCCAAAAGTTGTTGTCCAGTTTCTCCTGAGTACGCTGATACCCCATATGTGGGGGTAAACCACTGTTTGGGCACATGCCGGGGCTCGGAAGTGAAGTAGTGACGTTTTGAAATGCAGACTTTGATGGAATGCTCTGCGGGCATCACGTTGCGTTTGCAGAGCTCCTGATGTGGCTAAACAGTAGAAACCCCCACAAGTGACCCCATTTTGGAAACTAGACCCCGAAAGGAACTTATCTAGATGTGTGGTGCGCACTTTGAACCCCCAAGTGCTTCACAGAAGTTTATAACGCAGAGCTGTGAAAATAATAAATACGTTTTCTTTCCTCAAAAATAATTATTTAGCCCAGAATTTTTTAATTTTCCCAAGGGTAACAGGAGAAATTTGACCCCAATATTTGTTGTCCAGTTTCTCCTGAGTACGGTGATACCCCATATGTGGGGGTAAACTACTGTTTGGGCACATGCCGGGGCTCGGAAGTGAAGTAGTGACGTTTTGAAATGCAGACTTTGATGGAATGCTCTGCGGGCGTCACGTTGCGCTTGCAGAGACCCTGATGTGCCTAAACATTGGAGATCCCCGACAAATGACCCCATTTTGGAAACTAGACCCCGAAAGGAACTTATCTAGATATGTGGTGAGCACTTTGAACCCCCAAGTGCTTCACAGAAGTTTATAACGCAGAGCCGTGAAAACAATAAATACGTTTTCTTTCCTCAAAAATAATTATTTAGCCCAGAATTGTTTCATTTTCCCAAGGGTTACAGGAGAAATTGGACCCCAAAAGTTGTTGTCCAGTTTCTCCTGAGCACGCTGATACCCCATGTGTGGGGGTAAACCACTGTTTGGGCACACGTCGGGGCTCAGAAGGGAAGTAGTGAGTTTTGAAATGCAGACTTTGATGGAATGGTCTGCGGGCATCGCGTTGCGTTTGCAGAGCCCCTGGTGTGCCTAAACAGTAGAAACCCCCCACAAGTTACCCCATTTTGGAAACTAGACCCCCCAAGGAACTTATCTAAATGTGTGGTGAGCACTTTGAACCCCCAAGTGCTTCACAGACGTTTACAACGCAGAGCCGTGAAAATAAAAAATCATTTTTCTTTCCTCAAAAATGATGTTTTAGCAAGCAATTTTTTATTTTCACAAGGGTAACAGGAGAAATTGGACCCCAGTAATTGTTGCGCCGTTTGTCCTGAGTATGCTGGTACACCATATGTGGGGGTAAACCACTGTTTGGGCACACGTCGGGGCTCGGAAGTGAGGGAGCACCATTTGACTTTTTGAATACAAGATTGGCTGGAATCAATGATGGCGCCATGTTGCGTTTGGAGACCCCTGATGTGCCTAAACAGTGGAAACCCCTCAATTCTACCTCCAACACTAACCCCAACACACCCCTAACCCTAATCCCAACTGTAGCCATAACCCTAATCACAACCCTAATTCCAACACTAACCCTAAGGCTATGTGCCCACGTTGCGGATTCGTGTGAGATTTTTCAGCACCATTTTTGAAAAATCTGCGGGTAAAAGGCACTGCATTTTACCTGCGGATTTACCGTGGATTTCCAGTGTTTTTTGTGCGGATTTCACCTGCGGATTCCTATTGAGGAACAAGTGTAAAACGCTGCGGAATCTGCACAAAGAATTGACATGCTTCGGAAAATACAACGCAGCGTTTCCGCCCGGTATTTTCCGCACCATGGGCACAGCGGATTTGGTTTTCCATAGGTTTACATGGTACTGTAAACCTGATGGAACACTGCTGCGAATCCGCAGCGGCCAATCCGCTGCGGATCCGCAGCCAATTCCACACCGTGTGCACATAGCCTAATTCTAAAGGTATGTGCACACGCTGCGGAAAACGCTGCGTATCCGCAGCAGTTTCCCATGAGTTTACAGTTCAATGTAAACCTATGGGAAACAAAAATCGCTGTACACATGCTGCAGAAAAACTGTACGGAAACGCAGCGGTTTACATTCCGCAGCATGTCACTTCTTTCTGCGGATTCCGCAGCGGTTTTACAACTGCTACGATAGAAAATCGCAGTTGTAAAACCGCAGTGAAATGCACAGAAAAAAACACGGTAAATCCGCCATAAATCCACAGTGGTTTAGCACTGCGGATTTATCAAATCCGCTGCGGAAAAATCCGCAGAGGACCAGAATACGTGTGCACATACCGAAACCCTAACCCTAACACCCTAACCCTAGTTCTAACCCCAACCTTAGTGGAAAAAAAACATTCTTTATTTTATTATTGTCCCTACCTATGGGGGTGACAAAGGTGGGGGTCATTTACTATTTTTTTTATTTTGATCACTGTGATAGGTTTTATCACAGTGATCAAAATGCACATTGGAACGAATCTGCCGGCCGGCAGATTCGGCGGGCGCACTGCCCATGCGCCCGCCATTTTGGAAGATGGCGGCGCCCATGGAGAAGACGGACGGACCCCGGGAGGGCTCGGTAAGTATGATGGGGTCGGAGGGAGCACGGGGGGTGGATCGGAGCACGGGGGGGTGGATTGGATCACGTGGGGTGGATCGGAGCATGGGGGTGTGGATTGGAGCACGGGGGGGTGGATTGGAGCACGGGGGTGGATCGGAGTGCAGGGGGGGTGGATTGGAGCACGGAGGGAGCGGACAAGAGCATGGGGGGAGCGGACAGTAGGACGGAGGGGAGCGGTGCAGTGTACAGGACTGATCGGAGGACTGGGGGGGATTTGTGGGGGGGGGGGGGCAGACCAGTGTTTCCAGCCATGGCCGATAATATTGCAGCATCGGCCATGGCTGGAATGTAATATTTCACCAGTTTTAATAGGTGAAATATTACAAATCGCTGATTGGCAGTTTCACTTTCAACAGCCAATCGGAGCGATCATAGCCACGGGGGGGGTGAAGCCACCCCCCCTGGGCTGTACTACCACTCCCCTTGTCCCTGCAGATTGGGTGAAATTGGAGTTAACCCTTTCACCGGATCTGCAGGGATGCGATCTTTCCATGACGCCACATAGGCGTCATGGGTCGGATTGGCACCGACTTTCATGACGCCTACGACTACGTGGCGTCATGGGTCGAGAAGGAAGGGGTTAAAGGAACAGTTCATTGAGGGACTCCTGTCCAGAACCCACAGGACACAGCTGCGCATCCTGGCCTTGCAAAACCCTGACCTGGACTTTGCACATTTTAAAGACAGGGCAATCTGGATGCTGCATGAATCACCGCCCAGCCGCACAGTGCCCCCTAGGCATCCCGCAATCATGTACCACCAGGAGGTGGCATCCTTTCATAAGGCCCCCACTGAGGCCGACTCACAGATCCTGGATAATGATCCCTCAGCAGGACTGCGCCTCCAGGTCCAGGAACTGACTAAAAGCGTAGCTGCACTAGCCAAAACCATGCAGTCCCTGCTCCCTGCAGGAATCCCCAAAGGAGAAAATCCAGCTGGCTTCCAGTCCAGATGACGCCCCCCTGGCGACAACAGAAGAGGATCCCACCGACCAGAGGAAGAGACAACGACCGCTATCATTAGGACGGATGACCCATCTGCCGCCGCTGCAACCAGGCAAGACACATCGCAAAGTTCTGCCATTTAAACGAGCGACCCCTGGGGTAGAAGGCCAACCCCCACAACCAGGACCACAAAGCTGGAGAGCCAATCACGTCAGAGGACGCCCGGTCCTCCCCATTGTGATCGACGGCATCCCGATGAACGCTTTACTGGACACCGGCTCTCAGGTGACGACTATGCCTTACATTCTCTATAAACTGTATTGGGCTGACTCAGACATTACCCGTGGCCCAGATAGAGATTTTACAATAGTAGCCAGTAATGGTCAGCCTTTGCCACAGGTGGGATACAAGGAGGTATTTGTTGATATTGACCGACGAGAATGTAACCACTCATACAGCGGTGGACACCGCGGAATCAGCCGTCTGCAAGGATGCATTAGGAGACTCTCATCTAAATTGGCGCTGCACTCAGGAAATTATTGGCAGCATATATAGCCACTAGCATCTATCTTCATCCCAGTTCTTGTTACTGACGAAGGTCCCATGTGTGTCCGAAACGTTTTGTTTGGGATACAATAAATTATCCGTTTTCTTCTCACAACAAAGTTGAGTGCTGGGTTTTGTTATTGCTTGAGAATATAACCCCATGATGACCTTAGTTACTAATGTCATTGAAAACTGTCTTGCCAAGGTTATTGTCTTGTTACAACAGGTGGCCGAAACTGCTGGTTCCAGTGAGCAGCATGTCCTGCAAAAAGAAATCAGCCCTGATGCAGGGACAACAGGTAGAATTGTCTGGTGGAGAAGTTGGCCGTGTCACATTGAGTGATCCAATCTCCATTGCAATACCCCCCAGGAGTGAAATGTTAATATGGTTTAGAACCTGTGTATTCAGATGGCAGGCCCACAATCCTGACAGCCAGAGGGGTGGTTGATGTCTGCAAGGGGAGGGTACCGGTACGTGTTCTTAACTGTGGAGAGAAAAAGGTCCACTTACCCAGATATGCCACACTTGCTAAACTGTTTACTGTTAATGATAATTCAATAAAAGCAACAGAACCCTTGGTCCCGTCCAACCAGGCGGAGGACAGTGGCTCTGCAGGACAAATGGAGGATTGGTGTCAGGAGTTACACATGGGCACTGACTCTACCCCATCACACCAAAAACATGGGGCTTCCGGGTGGTCCATGAGTATGAGCGGGTATTCAGCAAACACCCATTAGATTTTGGGTAGGTAAAAGAGGTTCCACATCATATTCCCACTGGAGGTCATCTGCCCATTAAAGAGAGGTACTGGCCTGTACCTCCAGCTCACTACCAATGTGCCAAAAGTATGTTACGAGAGATGAAGGAGGCTGGGGTAATCAGAGATAGTTGTAGCCCTTGGGCAGCTGCATTAGTCCTTGTCAGGAAAAAGGATGGTACAATGAGGATGTGTGTTGATTACAGGCAGATAAACCGCATTACACACAAGGATGCCTACTCGTTGCCCAGAATCGAAGAGTCATTAGCTGCTTTAAAATCTGCTAACTATTTCTCTACCTTAGATCTCACTAGTGGGTATTGGCAGGTTCCCGTGGCAGAGGCGGATAAGGAAAAGACTGCCTTCACGACACCGATGGGCCTCTCTGAATTCAGCTACATGCCGTTCGGACTGTGCAACGCGCCAGGAACATTCCAGAGGATGATGGAGTGCTGTCTTAGGCACAAGAATTTTGAAACCGTCCTGTTGTACCAGGATGATGTCATCGTCTTTACCAAGACATATGAAGACCACCTGAAACACCTGGCCGAGGTGTTTGAAGCGCTGTCTAACTTTGGCCTGAAGGTAAAGTCATCTAAGTGTCGCCTGCCACATGGCCCAAAGTGCAGTACCTGGGCCATGTGGTAAGCGCCGAAGGAGTGGCACCAGACCCTGACAAGGTCACCGTGATCAGGGACTGGCCAAAACCGAGCAACATCCACGAAGTCCGGCAGTTCCTCGGGTTGGTAGGCTACTACCGAAGGTTCATTAAGTACTTCACTAAGATAGCCGCACCCCTGCAAGACCTGTTAGTGGGCCTATCTAAGAAGACCAAGAGCAAGGGTCCTCCGTTTGAGTGGAACAACAAGCTGGAAGGATCCTTCACTCAGTTAAAGCTGGCTCTCATGGGAGATGAGGTACTGGCCTACCCTGAATATGACCAACCGTTTGTGCTTTACATAGACGCCAGCAATGTGGGATTGGGAGCAGTGCTGTCCCAGGTGCAGAAAGGCAAAGAAAGAGTAATTGCCTACGCCAGCAGGAAGCTTCGTCCCATTGAAAGGAACCCTGAAAACTACAGTTCCTTTAAGCTGGAGTTCCTCGCCATAGTCTGGGCGGTAACAGAGCGGTTCAAGCACTATCTGTCATCAACAAGATTCACCGTTTTGATGGACAACAACCCGCTGACCCACCTGGAAACTGCAAAACTATGTGCATTGTAGCAGCGATGGATGGCCCTGTTCTCCAACTATGAATTCACCATCAAGTACCATGCAGGGCACAAGAATGCAAATGCCGATGCGCTGTCCAGGATGCCCAACTTACCAGAGGTGGAAGAAGATCTGGAAGCACTTGAAGAGATTGGGTTACCAGTTTTCCATCGCCCCGGGGAGACTCAGTTCTCCCATTATGTGATGAACAAGCGCAATAACAAGCAAGAAGCCACAATGAACCCATTGCCCCACCATGGATGAACAGAGACGCAGAATAGTGACCCAGCAGTCCGTCTGGTAAAAGAGCTGCTAACACAAGCAGATTCACACCCTGGTCCAGATGCTTCAAAAGGAACTCAACAGCTGTGGAAGAAGGGCAAATTGTTTATCTACGACGGTAAGCTGTGCCGGAGAAATGTCGACCCACGTACTCACAAGTCGGTCTGGCAGGTAGTGGTCCCGAGACAAGATGCGCCAATGGTCTTGGAATCGTACCACGATGGAGCAGGACACTTCAGATGGAAGAAGTTGGAGGTCCTACTTCGTTGAAGGTTCTACTAGATTGCCATGAGAAAAGCCATTGAAAAGTGGTGCCGAGAGTGTGGCTCATTCAACCTGCGCAGAAAGGACCGTGACAGCCAAAGGACTCCTACAGCCCATAGTCACCAAACAGCCACTTGAACTGGTAGCCTAGGACCACGTGAAACTAACTCCAAGCCGGTTAGGCTATGTTTATGCTCTGACCATTGTGGACCAGATTCCTGGTAGTCGTACCTGTCAAGGACCAGACATTGAAGACGGCAGCCAAAGCCATCCAACAGCACTTTTGTCGACAACATGGTTACCCTGAGAAGGTACTCACCGACAAAGTCCCAGCCTTTGAAGCAAAAGTGTTCCAGGAGTTCTGCAACCTGTACGGATGTAGGAAAATAAGAACAACACCGTACCATCCACAGACAAAACTGTATGTGTGAAAAGATGAACCAAGTGGTAATTGACTTACTGAAAACCTTGCCTTTAGAAGAGAGAAACTTATGGCCAGAGAAGTTGCCAGACTTAGTAGATCTGTACAATCACATCCCAGTGAATTCCACCAAGTGCACTCCAGCCTACCTGATGAGAGGAAGATCTAGCAAATTACCTGTTGATCTTGAAATGGGAGTCCAGAAACAACCTCCCTAGATGCAGATTGGGATACTGAGCGACAGCAGAAATACCACCAAGTACAAGAGAGTGTGGAAAGAAGCTTGTATCAGGCAAGACAAAAACAAGAAAGAAACTATAACCAGCGTGCCCCTGCAATTCCCTTGCCACCAGGTGAACAAGTGTTAAAGCGAAAAAGAAGAATGCACAAACTTGATGACCAGTGAGAAACAGAACCATATACAATCTTACCATCAAACTTTGACAATACTAAAGTGTATCTTATAAGCAAAGATGGAGGAGAAACCTCAACTGCAGTATCAAGAGATCATCTTAAAGTGTGCCCTGATAAACTGAGAGACAAGGAAAAAGACCCAGGTACTTCTCAACCCATGGAAGAAGAAGAAAAGAGAATCCATACCATTCTTGGAGACTTTCCCCAGTCTTGGACTTAAGTACATCAAGCCATAGTGATACCTGTTTTGACTTTTCCCCAGTTGGAAATACCAAAGGAAAATGTTACCCAAAAGCATCCTGAAGCAGAAGAGGCTCTAGCCCAGCAGGCTCAAGCAACAGACATCACCAGCAGTGGAACTAGAGAATCCACCCTCAGCTATCAGTGAATCTGTCAGACCATTGGTGAGTCTAAGAAGTCACAGACGGTTGCCCAGTTTACCAATACAATTCATGCCTACCAGTAGCACAGACACTAGTAGGTTCACAACAGCATCAGCTGACATGTTAGACCAGGCAAGATCATTAGAAATACCTGAACTGCGTAGGTACACCCGTAGTACCAGAGGTCAAATCCCAGCTCGTTACAGGGACTAAAAATATGAGATGTCAATAATTGCTGTTACCTGTTTTAAACTGTTTGCTTTTGCTTATTAAAGGTTTAAAATGGACAATAGGGTAATGGACAGTGAATTGCCTTTAAAATACTGTCACTGTACATAGTTGGCACCCTCAAGGTGCACCCTGGTTCTACCAACATTGCCAGTGTGGGTAGGGCCTTGTTTCTTCACAGACCTGAAGCAAAAACCGTCTGGTGTGGCTGAACACCGGGTCTGGATTTATGCATTGTAGTCCGCCCAAGCCTACATTGGGTGTTTATGACTGGACCCTCGCATCAGTACTGTGGTTTATGAATAAGGATACCCTGGTATAAGACCAGTCGTACTTTTGTAAATATGTTTGCAACGTTTAAGCCAACAGTGCCTCCCGTAAGGGAAGAAAAAGTTACATACCCTGTTTGTATGCCTTTTTCAAAATGTTTTGCACAATTTAACCTGTTTGTTTTCTTTTCCCTGTCCGGGAGTACCGGATTTAATGGGGGGGGGATGTGGCACCCCAGGAGTTCGGGTACCACAGTGGTGCTGCCTTCCTCTTCTTGGGGCGGGTAATGCCATGCTTGGAGACAGGAAGGATCCCTTTGGCAGGTGATTTCATATTCAACATATTCTGACTCCAGGCCAGAAGGGGGAGCTGAAAACCTGGTTTTAGGGGAGCTTCCCTCAATATACATCCTGGTCTCGAGGAGGAGTTAGTTAGTCTGGTGCAGAAAAAAGACAGGGAAGGAGCAGAGGAGTGATTAGGAGCTAGAGGAGGCTACAATTGGGCCTCTCAAAGCTGAGCGCAGAAACTGGCACCGGGAGCCTGAGGTTGTGGGCAACTGCAAGTCCCGCAGCAGAACCGGAGGGCAGAGAGCTGAAAGTAACCTGCCCACATAAAATCTGAGGTACAGCAGCATTCCAGAGCCCGGAGTCACTGTATAAAGTGACCCCATAGAAACGGCTCAAGCTGCCTACCATGCAGGCACTGTCCCAGGACAGGAGAGAACGAGGACCTTGTTAGGACACTACAGGCAGCAAGGGACTAATAGTCAGCGCAAAGGGGAAGGCTCACAAACTGGCCCGTCAAAGGGGTTTCCACCTGTCTTCGGCTGCCTGGACTCCATCTACACCTGTTGTCGGTACCCTGGACTGAGGTTGACTACAACAACAGTAAACCAGGTAAAGACTGCAACCCTGTGTCCTCTGTTTGTTTACCGGCAATCCACCATCCTTTCCCACTACACTGGGAGCCCTGGGGACCCTGTTTCACCTGTGGGAAGCGCTACCATCTTGCTGCAGTAACATCACCCCAGAGAACCCCTTTAAGCAGCGTCGGTCCTATCTGACCGAGAACCACAGGTGGCGTCATGAATATAAACTTTATTACAACTCCCCTTTAAAGACTTTTCCCCTTTACTTGAGTGCCCAGGGTCACGGACTGGGTCGCTGTCACCATGACCACCCCTTTAACTGCGACCGGACCCGCTATCGAGTATCTCCACTGCGTTGTGGTGACTCAAATGCATTATTATTAAGGTGACAAAGAAATGTCTAAAGTTGCAACGTGGAGCCCTGCTAGATAAAAAATACATCATCGATATACAGCAGCCATGACACGAGGGAGCTGTGACCGGGTGTGTTAAGGACTATATCCCTCTCCCACAGCCCCAGGAAAAGATTAGCATGCGAGGGCACACAGGCCGCCCCCATTGCTGTTCCCTGGAGCTGTAGGAAGGGACGGTCCTTGAAATTCAAAATAAATTGAATCAATTCAGGTTCAAGATTAGTCATGTTTAGAAAGAATTTAACAGCCCGCATCCCGTGGCTGTGATCGATCGATGTATATAGGCACTCCACATCGCAAGTGACAAGCCACATGTCACTATCAAGGACAAGGCTGTCTAATCTCTTAAGGACATTGGTAGTATCTTTTACAAAAGAAGGTAGTGTTTCGACACATTTTTGCAGATAGAAATCAATAAATCTGCAAGCTGGTTCACAAAGGCCCCCAATGCCCGAGACAATGGATCTTCTGGGTGGGCAGAGGGGGTCCTTGTGAACCTTAAGGTACCTTCACACTCAGCGACGCTGCAGCGATACCGACAACGATGTCAATCGCTGCAGTGTCGCTGTTTGGTCACTGGAGAGCTGTCACACAGACAGCTCTCCAGCGACCAACGATTCCGAGGTCCCCTGGTAACCAGGGTAAACATCGGGTTACTAAGAGCAGGGCCGCGCTTAGTAACCCGATGTTTACCCTGGTTACCAGCATAAACGTAAAAAAAAAAAACACTGCATACTTACCTTCTGCTGTCTGTCCCCGGCGCTGTGCTTTCCTGCACTGACTGTGAGTACAGCGGCCGGAAAGCAGAGCGATGACGTCACCACTGTGCTTTCCGGCTGGCCGGCGCTCACAGCCAGAGCAGAGAAGCACAGCGCTGGGGACAGACAGCAGAAGGTAAGTATGTAGTGTTTGTTTTTTTTACGTTTACGCTGGTAACCAGGGTAAACATCGGGTTACTAAGCGCGGCCCTGCGCTTAGTAACCCGATGTTTACCCTGGTTACCAGTGAAGATATCGCTGAATCGGCGTCACACACGCCGATTCAGCGATGTCTGCAGGAGATCCAGCGACGAAATAAAGTTCTGGACTTTCTGCAGCGACCAACGACATCACAGCAGGATCCTGATCGCTGCTGCCTGTCAAACTGAACGATATCGCTAGCCAGGACGCTGCAACGTCACGGATCGCTAGCGATATCGTTCAGTGTGAAGGTACCTTTAGGAAGCAGGTAAACGGTGGGAACAATGGGATATTCTGGTAGTAAAGCTTCCCTCATCTTGTTTGAAATAGCATCACTTTGTACTCCATCGTCTTAAAGATAATTGAGTTCACGATGAAAAGTGGGTAGAGGTATGGCGTCCAATCGTCGGTAACATTCCCTTTTATTGAGCTTGCTAAACGCCTTTGCCTCGTATAGCTGCACGGGCCAGATTACCACATTGCCCTCCTTGTCCACACGTTTGATAACATCCTTCATATCTTTTAGTGTTTTAATGGCTTTTCTCAACGGGAATGGTAAGTTATTTTGAATGATATGGGGATCAAGTCCATTAATAACATCTTTAAAGGGAAATTGTCTCCCCCAAAATTGAAGGTGAGCTAAGCCCACCGGCATCAGGGGCTTATCTACAGCATTCTGGAATGCTGTAGATAAGCCCCTGATGTAGCCTGAAAGATGGGAGAAAGAGGTTAGATTATACTCACCTGGGCAGGCGGTCCGATCCGATGGGCATCGCGGTCCGGTCCGGGACCTCCCATCTTCTTACGATGACGTCTTCTTATTGTCTTCATGCTGCGGCTTCGGCGCAGGCGTACTTTGTCTGCCCTGTTGAGAGCAGAGCAAAGTACTGCAGTGCGCAGGCGCCGGGCCTCTCTGCGTTAGTTTCCCCAGACTATTCGACCCTCTCTCTATGTTATCATGACCCCGTGAGCATGCGCCATTTATTTCAGCAGCGGCACTGTGCCTCTATAGCTGAATATATGCTTCTCGGCTTCAGAGGCACACTGCGCATGACCAGAAGTTCAAAATATGTTTTTTTCTGATGGTAAAAACAATCAACAAACATTGATGAAAATCGGATGAAAAAAACCGATGACATTTGGACTGATTTTTATGTACGTGAGAAATAAGAGATGTTTGAATAAGACTTAACATGTAGCCCTCATGTAGGGCAACATATTCAATGTGGCAGATGAGATCAGGATAAAATGCAAACCAAACTGCATGTAATATGATATTCTGCCACTAGATGGCAAGTTAACTTTGGAATTACTCAAAGCAAGTGTTTTGTGCGTCAAATACATTTGTTAGAAATGACAATTTAGCCTTTCTAATGTCAGAAAGCAAAGAGCTCACACATCTGCTTTTTAAGTTTCTTTACCTACTTTTAGAACAATATTGCACGAACTTACAGAATATGAGAGGATTTCTAAAAATCTGTTGCTGAAAAAGGAAATTGCTTTACCACTAACCACAAGCAGATGTTTGAGAGAACTGCCCTATTATAGGAAATACTGTGTTTAGGATGGTATTCACATTCTTGCAATGTAAAGGGTAAATATCACAGTATACAGAATTGTCAATCATGTGTCTTAATTTTATGTTCCTTAGGTATTCCTTATCAAGTGTTATTAAAACAGCTATGACAGTATAAAGGCATCAGATCCTCACACTCCCTAAGGTTCATTTAGACGTCTGTGCTAATCGGTCCAAAACTGCATTTCATGGACTGGCTGCTGGTCTTTAATCTGCTCTGTTGAGAGCTCCTGCATTAAGGCTCTCAGCTGTGCACTGTTAGCCACTCCCATCTTCTATATAATCTGGGCCCTGGCTAGCTCTCATTGTCAGAGTTAGCTTTTGCTGCATGGCTGAAGGTTGTTGGTGGTTATTATTGGAGATGGTGTTTGGTGGATTTATCTGCTAGGTTATGAGTGTGTGATAATTCCCTTTCTTCACCTACTTTGGTTTAACCTCATCTTCCACTCCCCGGTGATTATTTCTGTTATTTATGTGTGTGTATTTGTATGATTGGTATTTTCCTTTATCCCTGTTTGCATTACCTCATTAGTCTGGTTGGTGTATTACAGTACTCCCCTCTTCCCTGGGTGGCGGACGGGTGCAAACTGAGGGCAGATTTAGGAGCTAAGTCCAGGTATGTGGCCCCGGCTTCTTCGCCATCAGAAATAATCCGGGAAATGGGGTGAGCTAGGCACACCTAGAGTTAAGGACAGGGAAGGAGCCCCTGCTCCCCAGACACGCAACAACAGTGAAAGCCGTGGCCTGTCAGTGCATTAGCGGTCGGTGCTTGGAACGAACGGAATGGATGTCTGAATGAGCCTTAACTGGTGGCATTAGTATTAGATGCACATTTATTGGTTAAAGGGAACCGAACATCATAATTTAACATATTAAGTTGAACACAGGGTCCAATTGCCAATTTAAGGTTTACAATAAAGAAGTTCAAAAAAGATTACCGCACACTTAAGACTGGTAAGATGCAAAAGGTGTATGCCAATTTTATTGAAGAAAACAAAACAAAAAAGAAGTGGTTGCCACATTCATATTCATTTGAAATAGACAAAAACCCGACGTTTCGACCCTCCCGGGTCTTACTCATGGGGTTACTGAAAAGCAAAGAAACTGTATAAGACAATGTTTTACATAGGGCAACATTATAGAAAGAAAAAAAAAGGGGGGGGGGAGAAACTTACAAGAGGGGAACAAAACAAGAAAACAAAACAGTACATGCAATAATAAAACACCAATAAGAGAACGAGAAGAACTATTATGTACAAAGCAACCTAGAAGGCGAGGTAGTATGGTCAGGTACAATAAAAGGTTCTAGTAACAGGGTATAATAATAAACAAGGTATAATAATAGAGAAGCATGGTAATGAACTGTACAGTGTATTACCTCAAGTCCTTTGACATAGATGCATAATAGTGGCAGTGGTAGGGGGTGTACGACCGATCCCTTGTTAAGGCACAACCTGTCATAGTGGCAAGATGACATAATAATTAAATAGAAATGAAGAGTAGGGAATGTCGATAGAGCCTAACGGAGGAGGGTGGGATCCAGACACGTGTATCCAGTGTGGCATATATTAGAGAGTAGTGTCAGGTTATAGAGATAGGAGAGGAATAATAATGCTACGGGGGCCCAAAAGGGCAGATAGGAGATAATGGAGTTAGTCCAGCCATAGAACTGATAGGTGTAGGGTACTGGGATAAAGTACCATAAAGGGGAACCACAAGAGCATTTGCACACGGGACAGAGTAAACTTATGCTGTACCTTATAATAAAGCCAGTCCGGGCAGAAGTGTCCCGGGAGCACAGAATCTGGGTGGTGAGGGCCGTTAGACACCTAGTGGGTCTGTAAAAATAGGTACAGGTACGAGGGGTCAGAGGATGATATCAGGAAAAAAGTGGCCGTAAATGGCCAGAGAAGAGGCGGCATATGTATACCTGAAAAGGGTCCCTGGGAGGATTAGCGGTGCATCCCGCGCCTTGCTGCAATGTCCTGGGGGGAGACCCGGAAAGTGAGAGTGGCTGGGGCTGCCGCCCTCAAATAGCGCCGGACAGGAAGTACCGGACCGGGAGTGACATCAGAGCCACGCCTCCGCACTGAGCTCTGTGTGAGAGTATGGCCAAGAAGTTGCCCTTGAGTGGGAGTGGCTAAGCGCTTCTGAGTGTGTAAGGGGAAGGGGGTGGATATGAGAGCATTATCCTGGTAATGGATGCTAGCAATGTAATTAACCTGTGATGAACTGCAGGGCCCCCTGTAGGAAGATGGAAGTTGGTAAAGGGAGGGGGGCAAAAAAGACTAGTTATATGTTGCGGCAGAAAAGAAATAGTAGCTGAGATGGATATGAGGGGATAAAAAATAAATAATAAATAAACAAGGAGGAAAGAAAAAAAAAATCCTGCAAAAAACCATGATAACATGGGTGAAGATAACAAGGTAAAAAATAATAACCAATTAAAAATAACAACAATTGGGGCAAAGATGAATGAAAATAAATACCAAAAAATGGAAAAAGGAAAATAAGTAAATGAGCCAAAATGAAAGAATAAAAAATTAAGATGAAAAGGAAAAAATAAGAATAAATATAAAAAAAAACAAAAAATAATAAATAATAAAATAAAAATAATAAAGGATAAATACGAAAAATGCTCGAAAAAAGAAAACAAAATAAATGAAGATCAAAAATTGATGAAAATCAAAAATCTAGAACTATGCGCTAGATAACTCACCTACTGGATGGTGGACTCAACGTGTCTGGAAGGTAAAGAATTAGAGAATTAGCATAGTGTTATAGTAACCAATCAATTTCTCTGTTGAGGCCTTTGGGACTTAGGGTCTCTAGTTTGTGGATCCAATAAGTCTCTCTCATTTTGAGCTGTCTAATGTGGTTACCACCTCTCCTGGGTCTAGGGACCTGCTCGATGACCTGGTATTTAAGCTGCGCCACCGTGTGTCGACATTTGATAAAATGATCAGGGATCGGTAACCAAGTTTTGCTGCAGCGAATGGTCGATTTGTGGCTTGCTATACGATCTTTTATGTGCTGGGTGGTCTCTCCTACGTACAGGAGTCCACATGGGCACTTTATAACGTAAACAACAAAGTTAGAGTTGCACGTATAGTAGCCACGGATCGGGAAGGTCTTACCTGTCCTGGGGTGTGTTATGCTGTCCGACTTGATGACATTAGAACAGGAGGCGCAGTTGAGACAAGGAAATGTCCCTAAACGATGTGGAGCTAGTACAGTCTGGTTAGTTGTAGGGCGTAGGCTGCCTACGTCTGCCCGAACCAGTTTATCCTTAATATTGGGGGCTCTCTTATTACACATAAGAGGTGGTGAGGAAAAGCTGGTGATGTTGAGGTAGGCCTTACCCAGGAGAGGCCAATGCTTGTTAATAACTCTCTCGATTTTGGGCATAAACGGGTGAAATGTGTGGACAAATGGAACCCTGTTCTCGTTGGTATTGACTAGAGGTGGTGGTGGAGGTTGTAGAATCCGGGCTTTTTTTTGGTCAAGTAGACGTTGCGGGTAATTTATCTCCCTAAACTTTTGGGACATGTTTTCTAGGCGTGTGGGGAGTGTTTCTGGGTCAGAGACAATCCTAGCCATGCTGGTGAATTGTGAGCGGGGAAGGCTATTACGTGTTGCCTTTGGATGGCTACTAGAGAAGTGTAGAAGACTATTGCAGTCTGTAGGCTTGCAAAAGAGATCAGTAGATAGACGGCCCTGATCATCCTTTCGGACAAGGGTGTCCAGAAAGGAGATTTGGTTGGAGTCATGGTGCATAGTGAACTGAAGCTCAGGGCAGATGGAATTGAGGGTCTGATGGAATGCCCGTAATGTATCGGTGGACCCTGTCCAGATGAAGAAGATATCATCTATGTAGCGTAAATAGCAGTTAGCGTGTTCCTTATATCTGGCATCAGTGTAGACGAAACTCTCCTCAAATGAATTCATGTACGCATTAGCGTACGCCGCTGCGACGTTCGAGCCCATCGCGGTCCCCTGGCATTGTACGTAATAGGTATCCTCATAGAGGAAGTAGTTCTCGTAAAGAACCAATCTCAATAAGTCTATGCATAGATTTATATAGGAGGTGGATTTACCAGAGTTCTCTAGTAGTGATCTGGATGCCGCGATGCCTTCCTCATGGCTGATGGATGTGTAAAGACTATTTACGTCCATAGTCACAAGGAGACTATCTGGAGGTATGTTGCCATGTTGTCTTAACACTCTGAGGAAATGGCCCGTGTCTAATATAAAGGACTTGTTACTTTTGATGAGTGGGGTCAGGATTTTCTCCAGGAAGACTGATAAGGGTGATAATATTGAGTCGGTGGATGCCACTATGGGGCGACCGGGGGGATTTGTTAGGGACTTATGGATTTTCGGTAGTATATAGAAGAGTTGGTTGGATGGGGGTTGGAGAGGAATTTGGCTGTTTGCTGGTCAATGGTACCACTATCAATATAGGTTTTGATGACAAGTTCGATTTTTTTCCGTATTTCAAAAGTAGGGTCCCTTGGGATAATCCTATAAGTATTAGTATCTGATAGTTGGCGTAACACCTCAGTGGAATATAGTGTACGATCCAGAATAACGATCGCCCCACCCTTATCCACCGGTTTAATGACAATGGTTTTGTTGTTGTGCAGAGAAGTAAGTGCCTGTTTTTCGGATGGTGTTAGGTTTGCACAAGTAGGGAAGAGACCTGAGTAAGACCCGGGAGGGTCGAAACGTCGGATTTTTGTCTTTTTCAAATGAATATGAATGTGGCAACCACTTCTTTTTTGTTTTGTTTTCTTCAATAAAATTGGCATACACCTTTTGCATCTTACCAGTCTTGAGTGTGCGGTAATCTTTTTTGAATGATTGACTTGACCTCACGGTCAGTTTACCAGCACCTCCTTGTCCCTGACCTGAGTGCACACCATTTTCCAGATCACTACTAGAGAACTCTGGTAAATCCACCTCCTATATAAATCTATGCATAGACTTATTGAGATTGGTTCTTTACGAGAACTACTTCCTCTATGAGGATACCTATTATGTACAATGCCAGGGGACCGCGATGGGCTCGAACGTCACAGCGGCGTACGCTAATGCGTACATGAATTCATTTGAGGAGAGTTTCGTCTACACTGATGCCAGATATAAGGAACACGCTAACTGCTATTTACGCTACATAGATGATATCTTCTTCATCTGGACAGGGTCCACCGATACATTACGGGCATTCCATCAGGCCCTCAATTCCATCTACCCTGAGCTTCAGTTCACTATGCACCATGACTCCAACCAAATCTCCTTTCTGGACACCCTTGTCCGAAAGGATGATCAGGGCCGTCTATCTACTGATCTCTTTTGCAAGCCTACAGACTGCAATAGTCTTCTACACTTCTCTAGTAGCCATCCAAAGGCAACACGTAATAGCCTTCCCCGCTCACAATTCACCAGGGTGGCTAGGATTGTCTCTGACCCAGAAATACTCCCCACACGCCTAGAAAACATGTCCCAAAAGTTTAGGGAGAGAAATTACCCGCAACGTCTACTTGACCAAGAAAAAGCCCGGATTCTACAACCTCCACCACCACCTCTAGTCAATACCAACGAGAACAGGGTTCCATTTGTCCACACATTTCACCCGTTTATGCCCAAAATCGAGAGAGTTATTAACAAGCATTGGCCTCTCCTGAGTAAGGCCTACCCCAACATCACCAGCTTTTCCTCACCACCTCTTATGTGTAATAGGAGAGCCCCCAATATTAAGGATAAACTGGCAGACGTAGGCAGCCTACTCCCTACAACTAACCAGACTGTACTAGCTCCACATCGTTTAGGGACATTTCCTTGTCTCAACTGCGCCTCCTGTTCTAATGTCATCAAGTCGGACAGCATAACACACCCCAGGACAGGTAAGACCTTCCCGATCCGTGGCTACTATACGTGCAACTCTAACTTTGTGGTTTACGTTATAAAGTGCCCATGTGGACTCCTGTACGTAGGAGAGACCACCCAGCACATAAAAGATCGTATAGCAAGCCACAAATCGACCATTCGCTGCAGCAAAACTTGGTTACCGATCCCTGATCATTTTATCAAATGTCGACACACGGTGGCGCAGCTTAAATACCAGGTCATCGAGCAGGTCCCTAGACCCATGAGAGGTGGTAACCACATTAGACAGCTCAAAATGAGAGAGACTTATTGGATCCACAAACTAGAGACCCTAAGTCCCAAAGGCCTCAACAGAGAAATTGATTGGTTACTATAACACTATGCTAATTCTCTAATTCTTTACCTTCCAGACACGTTGAGTCCACCATCCAGTAGGTGAGTTATCTAGCGCATAGTTCTAGATTTTTGATTTTCATCAATTTTTGATCTTCATTTATTTTGTTTTCTTTTTTCTTTTTTCGAGCATTTTTCGTATTTATCCTTTATTATTTTAATTTTATTATTTTTTGTTTTTTTATATTTATTTTTATTTTTTCCTTTTCATTTTAATTTTTTATGCTTTTATTTTGGCTCATTTACTTATTTTCCTTTTTCCATTTTTTGGTATTTATTTTCATTCATCTTTGCCCCAATTGTTGTTATTTTTTATTGGTTTTTATTTTTTACCTTGTTATCTTCACCCATGTTTTCATGGTTTTTTTCAGGATTTTTTTTTGTTCTTTCCTCCTTGTTTATTTATTATTATTTAATTTTTATCCCCTCATATCCATCTCAGCTACTATTTCTTTTCTGCCGCAACATATAACTAGTCTTTTTTGCCCCCCTCCCTTTACCAACTTCCATCTTCCTACAGCGGGCCCTGCAGTTCATCACAGGTTAATTGCATTGCTAGCATCCATTACCAGGACAATGCTCTCATATCCACCCCCTTCCCCTTACACACTCAGAAGCGATTAGCCACTCCCACTCAAGGGCAACTTCTTGGCCATACTCTCACACAGAGCTCAGTGCGGAGGCGTGGCTCCGATGTCACTTCCGGTCCAGTACTTCCTGTCCGGCGCTATTTGAGGGCGGCAGCCCCAGCCACTCTCACTTTCCGGGTCTCCCCCCAGGACATCGCAGCAAGGCGCGGGATGCGCCGCTAATCCTCCCAGGGACCCTTTTCAGGTATACATATGCCGCCTCTTCTCTGGCCATTTACGGCCACTTTTTTCCTGATATCATCCTCTGACCCCTCGTACCTGTACCTATTTTTACAGACCCACTAGGTGTCTAACGGCCCTCACCACCCAGATTCTGTGCTCCCGGGACACTTCTGCCCGGACTGGCTTTATTATAAGGTACAGCATAAGTTTACTCTGTCCCGTGTGTTGCTAGTTTCAAATGCTCTTGTGGTTCCCCTTTATGGTACTTTATCCCAGTACCCTACACCTATCAGTTCTATGGCTGGACTAATTCCATTATCTCCTATCTGCCCTTTTGGGCCCCCGTAGCATTATTATTCCTCTTCTATCTCTATAACCTGACACTACTCTCTAATATATGCCACACTGGATACACGTGTCTGGATCCCACCCTCCTCTGTTAGGCTCTATCGACATTCCCTACTCTTCATTCCTATTTAATTATTATGTCATCTTGCCACTATGACAGGTTGTGCCTTAACAAGGGATCGGTCGTACACCCCCTACCACTGCCACTATTATGCATCTATGTCAAAGGACTTGAGGTAATACACTGTACAGTTCATTACCATGCTTCTCTATTATTATACCTTGTTTATTATTATACCCTGTTACTAGAACCTTTTATTGTACCTGACCATACTACCTCGCCTTCTAGGTTGCTTTGTACATAATAGTTCTTCTCGTTCTCTTATTGGTGTTTTATTATTGCATGTACTGTTTTGTTTTCTTGTTTTGTTCCCCTCTTGTAAGTTTCTCCCCCCCCCCCTTTTTTTTTCTTTCTATAATGTTGCCCTATGTAAAACATTGTCTTATACAGTTTCTTTGCTTTTCAGTAACCCCATGAGTAAGACCCGGGAGGGTCAAAACGTCGGGTTTTTGTCTATTTCAAATGAATATGAATGTGGCAACCACTTCTTTTTTGTTTTGTTTTCTTCAATAAAATTGGCATACACCTTTTGCATCTTACCAGTCTTGAGTGTGCGGTAATCTTTTTTGAATGATTGACTTGACCTCACGGTCAGTTTACCAGCACCTCCTTGTCCCTGACCTGAGTGCACACCATTTTCCTTGTCTACGCTTTGTTATATATTCATACTGTATATAAAATGTGTTCACTTGTTTAAAAAATTGTTGCACCTTGTTATTCCCTACTGCATCCTTTGCTAGTCCCAGAATCATCCTGTTGAATCCGTTCATGTATTTGACTTGCATCTTTAGGCCAGTGACGTCTCTGAAATCCTTCATTCAGAACACCTCTGCTATGAACAGTAAGAGTCTGGAGGTTGGAGGTGTATACATATTTTGACCTGGTATCCCTCTATATTGCTCTATATGAGGACGTTAGCTACCACCGAGCTTCCTAATTAACCTTATATTACATCAGAGAAATGCGTTGAGTCAGTCACATGGACTCAAAGTAGACATGTATCGTTTTTAACCCCTTTACCCCAAGGGTGGTTTGCACGTTAATGACTGGGCCAATTTTTACAATTCTGACCACTGTCCCTTTATGAGGTTATAACTCTGGAAGGCTTCAACGGATCCTGATGATTCTGAAATTGTTTTCTCGTGACATATTGTACTTCATGGTAATGGTAAAATTTCTTTGATATTACCTGCGTTTATTTGTGGAAAAAAAAAAGAAATTTGGCGAAAATTTTGAAAATTTCGCAATTTTTCAACTTTGAGTTTTTATGCCCTTAAATCACAGAGTTATGTCACACAAAATACTTAATAAGTAACATTTCCCACATGTCTACTTTACATCAGCACAATTTTGGAACCAAATTTTTTTTTTGTTAGGGAGTTGTAAGGGTTAAAAAGAGTAAACTAAAAGAGCCACCTTGTGCAGCTCTAATGCTGCATTTGGACAAGGTGGCTCTTTTAGTTATGCTCCTTGCACACGCTGAAATAAACAATTATAAAATGTGCCCCCTCATACTGTGAAATCACCATGGAGGCGGGACTTTCTTTCCTAATCAAGTAGAGAAGCTGCGGAGACACCATCACGTGTTTCTCGACGCAAGCAGTGAATAGCCAGGCCTTTCCCCGGGAAGGAACAACCACGGGAAGGGCAGCATCCTATGAAGGAAAGCCACCTATGCCAAGCATGGTATCCATCCACAGACAGCTGTTTCGGGGTTTTTGCCCCTCATCAGTGTGGAGTAGGAATCTGGCTATTAGGAGCAGTGCCTAGTAAAATGACTATAAAGGCACAGATGATTGGCCTCGGGGAGACCAAAACATCCAACACTGCGGAGACACCATCACGTGTTTCTCAACGCAGTGATTCCAGAACACTGCCCCCATCCCTTATGGGAAATATGCAAATGCAAGTAGAGAAGCTGCGGAGACACCATCACGTGTTTCTCGACGCAAGCAGTGAATAGCCAGGCCTTTCCCCGGGAAGGAACAACCACGGGAAGGGCAGCATCCTATGAAGGAAAGCCACCTATGCCAAGCATGGTATCCATCCACAGACAGCTGTTTCGGGGTTTTTGCCCCTCATCAGTGTGGAGTAGGAATCTGGCTATTAGGAGCAGTGCCTAGTAAAAAGACTATAAAGGCACAGATGATTGGCCTCGGGGAGACCAAAACATCCAACACTGCGGAGACACCATCACGTGTTTCTCAACGCAGTGATTCCAGAACACTGCCCCCATCCCTTATGGGAAATATGCAAATGCAAGTAGAGAAGCTGCGGAGACACCATCACGTGTTTCTCGACGCAAGCAGTGAATAGCCAGGCCTTTCCCCGGGAAGGAACAACCACGGGAAGGGCAGCATCCTATGAAGGAAAGCCACCTATGCCAAGCATGGTATCCATCCACAGACAGCTGTTTCGGGGTTTTTGCCCCTCATCAGTGTGGAGTAGGAATCTGGCTATTAGGAGCAGTGCCTAGTAAAAAGACTATAAAGGCACAGATGATTGGCCTCGGGGAGACCAAAACATCCAACACTGCGGAGACACCATCACGTGTTTCTCAACGCAGTGATTCCAGAACACTGCCCCCATCCCTTATGGGAAATATGCAAATGCAAGTAGAGAAGCTGCGGAGACACCATCACGTGTTTCTCGACGCAAGCAGTGAATAGCCAGGCCTTTCCCCGGGAAGGAACAACCACGGGAAGGGCAGCATCCTATGAAGGAAAGCCACCTATGCCAAGCATGGTATCCATTCACAGACAGCTGTTTCGGGGTTTTTGCCCCTCATCAGTGTGGAGTAGGAATCTGGCTATTAGGAGCAGTGCCTAGTAAAAAGACTATAAAGGCACAGATGATTGGCCTCGGGGAGACCAAAACATCCAACACTGCGGAGACACCATCACGTGTTTCTCAACGCAGTGATTCCAGAACACTGCCCCCATCCCTTATGGGAAATATGCAAATGCAAGTAGAGAAGCTGCGGAGACACCATCACGTGTTTCTCGACGCAAGCAGTGAATAGCCAGGCCTTTCCCCGGGAAGGAACAACCACGGGAAGGGCAGCATCCTATGAAGGAAAGCCACCTATGCCAAGCATGGTATCCATCCACAGACAGCTGTTTCGGGGTTTTTGCCCCTCATCAGTGTGGAGTAGGAATCTGGCTATTAGGAGCAGTGCCTAGTAAAAAGACTATAAAGGCACAGATGATTGGCCTCGGGGAGACCAAAACATCCAACACTGCGGAGACACCATCACGTGTTTCTCAACGCAGTGATTCCAGAACACTGCCCCCATCCCTTATGGGAAATATGCAAATGCAAGTAGAGAAGCTGCGGAGACACCATCACGTGTTTCTCGACGCAAGCAGTGAATAGCCAGGCCTTTCCCCGGGAAGGAACAACCACGGGAAGGGCAGCATCCTATGAAGGAAAGCCACCTATGCCAAGCATGGTATCCATCCACAGACAGCTGTTTCGGGGTTTTTGCCCCTCATCAGTGTGGAGTAGGAATCTGGCTATTAGGAGCAGTGCCTAGTAAAAAGACTATAAAGGCACAGATGATTGGCCTCGGGGAGACCAAAACATCCAACACTGCGGAGACACCATCACGTGTTTCTCAACGCAGTGATTCCAGAACACTGCCCCCATCCCTTATGGGAAATATGCAAATGCAAGTAGAGAAGCTGCGGAGACACCATCACGTGTTTCTCGACGCAAGCAGTGAATAGCCAGGCCTTTCCCCGGGAAGGAACAACCACGGGAAGGGCAGCATCCTATGAAGGAAAGCCACCTATGCCAAGCATGGTATCCATCCACAGACAGCTGTTTCGGGGAAAGGCCTGGCTATTCACTGCTTGCGTCGAGAAACACGTGATGGTGTCTCCGCAGCTTCTCTACTTGCATTTGCATATTTCCCATAAGGGATGGGGGCAGTGTTCTGGAATCACTGCGTTGAGAAACACGTGATGGTGTCTCCGCAGTGTTGGATGTTTTGGTCTCCCCGAGGCCAATCATCTGTGCCTTTATAGTCTTTTTACTAGGCACTGCTCCTAATAGCCAGATTCCTACTCCACACTGATGAGGGGCAAAAACCCCGAAACAGCTGTCTGTGGATGGATACCATGCTTGGCATAGGTGGCTTTCCTTCATAGGATGCTGCCCTTCCCGTGGTTGTTCCTTCCCGGGGAAAGGCCTGGCTATTCACTGCTTGCGTCGAGAAACACGTGATGGTGTCTCCGCAGCTTCTCTACTTGCATTTGCATATTTCCCATAAGGGATGGGGGCAGTGTTCTGGAATCACTGCGTTGAGAAACACGTGATGGTGTCTCCGCAGTGTTGGATGTTTTGGTCTCCCCGAGGCCAATCATCTGTGCCTTTATAGTCTTTTTACTAGGCACTGCTCCTAATAGCCAGATTCCTACTCCACACTGATGAGGGGCAAAAACCCCGAAACAGCTGTCTGTGGATGGATACCATGCTTGGCATAGGTGGCTTTCCTTCATAGGATGCTGCCCTTCCCGTGGTTGTTCCTTCCCGGGGAAAGGCCTGGCTATTCACTGCTTGCGTCGAGAAACACGTGATGGTGTCTCCGCAGCTTCTCTACTTGCATTTGCATATTTCCCATAAGGGATGGGGGCAGTGTTCTGGAATCACTGCGTTGAGAAACACGTGATGGTGTCTCCGCAGTGTTGGATGTTTTGGTCTCCCCGAGGCCAATCATCTGTGCCTTTATAGTCTTTTTACTAGGCACTGCTCCTAATAGCCAGATTCCTACTCCACACTGATGAGGGGCAAAAACCCCGAAACAGCTGTCTGTGGATGGATACCATGCTTGGCATAGGTGGCTTTCCTTCATAGGATGCTGCCCTTCCCGTGGTTGTTCCTTCCCGGGGAAAGGCCTGGCTATTCACTGCTTGCGTCGAGAAACACGTGATGGTGTCTCCGCAGCTTCTCTACTTGCATTTGCATATTTCCCATAAGGGATGGGGGCAGTGTTCTGGAATCACTGCGTTGAGAAACACGTGATGGTGTCTCCGCAGTGTTGGATGTTTTGGTCTCCCCGAGGCCAATCATCTGTGCCTTTATAGTCTTTTTACTAGGCACTGCTCCTAATAGCCAGATTCCTACTCCACACTGATGAGGGGCAAAAACCCCGAAACAGCTGTCTGTGGATGGATACCATGCTTGGCATAGGTGGCTTTCCTTCATAGGATGCTGCCCTTCCCGTGGTTGTTCCTTCCCGGGGAAAGGCCTGGCTATTGACTGCTTGCGTCGAGAAACACGTGATGGTGTCTCCGCAGCTTCTCTACTTGCATTTGCATATTTCCCATAAGGGATGGGGGCAGTGTTCTGGAATCACTGCGTTGAGAAACACGTGATGGTGTCTCCGCAGTGTTGGATGTTTTGGTCTCCCCGAGGCCAATCATCTGTGCCTTTATAGTCTTTTTACTAGGCACTGCTCCTAATAGCCAGATTCCTACTCCACACTGATGAGGGGCAAAAACCCCGAAACAGCTGTCTGTGGATGGATACCATGCTTGGCATAGGTGGCTTTCCTTCATAGGATGTTTTGGTCTCCCCGAGGCCAATCATCTGTGCCTTTATTTTCTTTCCTAATCAGACGCAGCACAGCCGTCATTCATACCCCCTTGGCGCCGGGCGCCGCCTCCTCAGCATTGTTTGAATCTGTCCCGGAGCCTGCGCTGTTATGCTATCCTTTGGGCATGCGCAGTTAGCGCTGCCCACCTTCTCACATCATTTGATGTCAGGCTGACTGCGCCTGTGCGGCCTCGCTGCCCGAAATCCCGCCCCGCAGTGTCTTATGATTTATTCAAAATGTGGGGCTGGGATTCATGGGCATGCGCAGTGCATAACTACTCCTCTCACTCATCTCCCTCTGCCTTCTTCAGACTGTGCGGCGACAACTGATCCCTAATCGCCGTGGCATGCGATTAGGGATCAGCTGACGTCGCACAGTCTGAAGAAGGCGGAGGGAGATGAGTGAGAGGCGAAGATATGCCCTGCGCATGCCCATGAATCCCAGCCCCGCAGTATGAATAAATCTGAAGACACTGCGGGGCGGGATCTCGGGCAGCGCAGCCGCACAGGCGCAGACAGCCTGACATCAAATGATGTCAGAAGATGGACAGCGCTAACTGACCTTCGATGATGTCGCAGTCAGGTGACCGGTCACCTGACCGCTCACGTGACCGCAACGTCATCGAAGGTCCTTCACTCTCTGCATTCTTATGAACGGAGGCAGACGCTAGCAGCGCTGTGAGCCAGGGGACGTCCGAGGGTGAGTATATCCATGTTTTTTATTTTTATTCTTTATTTTTTAAATGAATATGGATCCCAGGGCCTGAAGGAGAGTCTCCTCTCCCCCAGACCCTGGGAACCACACGCCGTATAAGATGACTGGGTGTATAAGATGACCCCCGTCTTATACGGCGGGCATATCCCAAAATCCATATTTTATATGGAAAAGTTGGGGGTCGTCTTATACGCCCAGTCGTCTTATACACCAGACGTTTCTGAAGTGTAAAATAAAGGATACATGATTTTCTAAATATTTTGAAATTATAAATCTGAAAATTGTGACATAGATTTGTATTCAGATACCTGAATCCAAGAAGTATAATTTCTCCTTGCGGAGAGTGACATGTTAAGCATGTCGAGATGAGGAGACTTAAAGCCGCAATGCTCCTCTGGGAAATATACAAATCGTCTCTTCAGAGAGAAAGAGGACTAGAACTCGAACTCTAGTGCCACCTATTGGAAGTAGCAATCCTAACAGTCAAAGTCGACCCTTTAAAGGGTCTTGTCACATGACTTAAGATAAGCGCCAAACCAGTTCTCAATTTGCAGACACTGTGTATTCAGATACCTGTAGTCTGATACCCATAATAACAATGCTGCTCACTTGGGGGCAAGCTGAGGTATCACAGAAACTTTCTATTTAAAGTCTGGCTGGTTTATTTCTGTCCTCATAAAGAAAATCATAGGAAATTAAATACAGCCATTGTCTGGCACAAAAAACCCACGAAATAACAAGTCCATACAATAGTTCTGGTTAGCCCGCTTGTCTTAGAGTCCAGCTTCTTGGTCCTTTAGCAAAGACACTCAATCCATGAGACTTGCACACCTCCAGGTTTAATTTTACAAAGTGAACCACACCCAGGGGCGGAGATAAGCCTTTTGAAAGTGTCACAGCTTGTAAACGCTTTTTGTAGCCAGCCAAGACTCTTTCAATTGTTGTTTGAGGGAATTTCATTGATCTTCCAGCTCTGTGATTCCTGGGTCATCTTGCATGCACTGCTATTTTGAGGTGTAGCCACACATTTTCAATGATGTCAGATCAGGGGACTGTGAGGGCCATTGTAAAACCTTCAGCTTGTGCCTTTTGACATAGTCTATTGTGGATTTTGACATGTGTTTAGGATCATTATCCATTTGTAGAAGCCATCCTCTTTTCAACTTCAGCTTTTTTACAGATGGTGTTATGTTTACATCAAGACTTTGTTGAAGTTTCATTGAATCCATTCTTCCCTCTATCCTCGATCAATGTTATCACCTCTATGTAGATAACTTTTATACCAGAATCCACTCTTCAAGTCCCTCTCTGTGCAAGCTAGAGCAGCATTCGGTACCATCTGTAAAAATCAGAGAGACCTCCCTAAGGCGCTAATTGGGCACCTTTTTTTGACCATTACACATGGTAAAGGCAGCACCCCCACAGCTGTTCGAGGTATCTCTACACAGGTCACCAAACCAGAATGTGTACTAGAGTACAGCAAGAAGATGGGGGCAGTTGATCTCTCTGATCAAGTCATTTAGCAATACAGTGCCATGAGAAAAGCCAAGGTGTTGTACAAGAAGCTGGCCATGCACATCGTACATATGGCAATGTGCAATGCTTACGTGCTATCACGATGTGCAGGCCAGACCAATACCTACCTTCAGTTTCAGGAGATATTAATCAAGGCCCTAGTCTTTGGAGATTAGGAAGGAGCGGGCGAAAGTAATTACGGAACTGAAGGTGGTCGTATGGTACCAGGCCAACATTTGCCCGGTGAGGTCACTCAAACCACAAAGAAAGGAAAGTCTCAAAGGAGGTGCCAAGTGTGTTACAGAAGAGTGATATGTAAGCACACCACTTATCAGTACGACACCTGCCCCTACAAACCTGACCTGTGTATAAAAAATGCTTCAGACTGTACCACACATCAATGGACTAATAAATTAATTTCTGACTTGCAAAACTCACATATTCCAACCTCATGTACACTACACAACTTTCGTATGCCAACCGGATGTACACTACACAACTCAAGTATGCCAACCTGATGCAATCTACACAACTTACATATGCCAACCTGATGCACTCTACAGAACTGACATATGACAAACTGATGTACACTACACTACTCACATATGCCAAACTGATGTACACTACAAAACATATGCATGCCACCACAGTATCAAATTCACATACCAGGAAACACTAGATCAATTCGAATATAGGGTCACTTTTATAGGTTTCGACTGTTTAGGCACATCAGGAGCTCTCCAAATGCAACATGATGCCCACAGACCATTCCATCAAAGTTTGCATTTCAAACCGTCACTCCTTACCTTCGAACCTTCGAGCCCTGCCGTGCGCCCAGACAGTAGTTTTCTCCCACACATAGGGGCATCAGTGTACTCAGGAGAAATTGCACAACATATTTTGAAGTCCATTTTCTTCTGTCACCCTTGTGAAAATAAAAATGTGGGGCTGAAAGAACATTTTTGTGGAAAAAATGTGATTTTTTTTAAATTTTCACTGCTCAATGTTATAAATTTCTCTGAGGCACCAGGGGGATCAAGGAGCTCACGACACATTTAAATAGGTTCCTAGAGGGGTCTAGTTTCCAACATGTGGTTACTTGTAGGGGGTTTCCACTGTTTAGGCACATCAGGGGCTCTCCAAACGTGACATTGCATCCGCTCTTAATTCCAGCCAATTTTGCATTCAAAAATTCAAACGGTGCTCCTTCCTTTCCGAGTCCTGCCATGCACACAAACAGTAGATTTCCCCCAAATAGGATAAATTGCACAACAAATCAAATTTTGGAGTCCATAAAATTTTGGTGAAAAAAGTTAAATGTTCATTTTTTTCCTTCCACATTGCTTTAGTTCTTGTGAAGCACCTAAAGGGTTAATAAACTTCTTGAATGTGGTTTTGAGCACCTTAAGGGGTACTGTTTTTAGAATGGTGTCACTTTTGGGTATTTTCTGTCATATAGAACCCTCAAAGTCACTTCAAATGTGATAAGGCCCCTTAAAAAAATGGTTTCATACATTTTTTGGGAAAAATTGGAAATCGCTAGTCAACTTTTAACCCTTTGAACTCCCTAACAAGAGTAAATATGTAAAAAATTGTGCTGATGTAAAGAAGACATGTGGGAAATGTTATTTATTAACTATTTTGTTGACATAATTCTCTGGTTTAAAGCAAACCTGTCACCAGGTCTGGCCGATATAAGATACGGCCACCACCTTTCAGGGCTTATCTACAGCATTCTATTATGCTGTAGATAAGCCCCCAATCTGACCTGAAACATAAAAAAAAAGTTTTATTATACTAACTCGAGGGGCAGTCTGGTCCGATGGGTGTCGCAGGTCCGGGTCCGGCGCCTCCAATCTTCTTATGATTGTGCAGCGCCCCAGGGTCCTGGTCGTTGCAGTAATGTCATTCCACCAGGGGGAGTGATGTTACGTCTGATGGCAATAAAGGAGATCACCTTACCAGGTATCACAAACCACACAACACACTTCACACTCCAGTCCACCAGGGGGAGCTATGCTCCTATTTAGTAGGGCACTCCTCACAATTAGGTAAAAGTGGTGGTCTGGATAGGAAGTTAGGCAGAAGCTGACCGGGCATTGACCCAGGCAGAAGCTGACTGGGGATTGACCGAGTCAGAATCGGACTGGGCTTCACCCAGGCAGCACCTGTCAGGCAGACAGGGGAAAGGAGGAACATCAAACAGCTGCAGACAGAGAGGTCCCTGACGGGTGGGATCCTGTCAGAGGCCTAGATAGAGGGTTACGAAGCTGCACCTGCCCCGACGTGCGGCAGCATACTAAGAAAGGACACGAAGAGAATTGCGTTGCTGAGAGTGAGAAGCGAAGTCATAGCACAAGGAGAGGAATCCAGAGGGAGTTCTGCCCTGCAATAGGCTGCCTCCCTCTGAGGTGCAGAAGCCGGTAGCCAGAACACCGAGGGAGTAAGGAACTCTATGCTTTACTTCAGAGACTGGCAGGACAGTTAATTCCACGTTAGCTGCCCGACCTTACACCCAGGAGGCAACTTGTGGGGGCTGGGGCGTCTCTAGGGTCCCTGTAAAAAGCCTCAGGCCATCAGTCATACCGGTTTGTCCTATCCATACCATCTGGGGGACAGAGAGAAAGAGACAGAACACCTAGAACACTGACATCAGTTGTGAGGACCTCACCGAGAAGCTCAGCAGGGAGGTACTACAACACTCAGGCGCTAGAGGAAGGCTACTGATTTCCACCTGGATAAGGGGACTCTGGAGTTGCCTTCAGACCAGCCGGACTCTGCCTGCCCTGTGATCTGGTGCTCTGGGCTGTGGACGCTGAAGCCTTCAGTAGAGGTAAAGAGACTGCAACCTTGTGTCCTCGTTATTCACTGCGCCTTACAACATCCACCATTCTCCATCTACACTCTGGGAAGCCCTGGGGACATACTTCACCTGTGGGAAGGTACACCATCTAGCTGCCATAACATCACCCCAGCGGACCCCTAAGCAGCGTCGGTCACCCTGACCGAATACCACAGGTGGTGTCACGAACACTATCCCTTTAAAGACCTTTCCCTCATTTTCAATGGACGTTCCCCTAGGGCCACGGACCGGGTCAGCTACTGTGATATCCCCACTGAGAACCGAAGGACCCGGTACCGAGTACCCCATTGCCCTACTGGGGGGCGATCCAATTGCTGCCCTCCTGCTTGTTTCGTGGCTCCCCTGCATCATGCTCCTACACCAGCGTACTTATCTGCCCTGTTGAGGGCAGAGGAAAGTATCGCAGTGGGCAGGTGCCGGGAAAAAGGTCAGAGAGGCCCAGGAACTGTGCACTGCCTTACTTTGCTTAGCCCTCAACAAGGCAGATAAGTGCGCCTGCACAAGAGCACGAGCCATGAAGCAAGCAGGAGGGTGGCATTCATAAGAAGATGGGAGGCATCGTACCCGGACCTGCGATACCCATCGGACTGGACTGCCCCCCTCGGGTGAGTATAATAAAACTTATTTTTCATATCTTTCAGGTCGGATTGGAGGCTTATCTACAGCATTATTATTATGGCCCTGTGGAATGTTTGGTCCCATTCGGAAAATGAGAGGGTACAGAGACTTCTACCCGCATAACTTGTTGCTTATAAGTAAGCAAGAAATGGGATATGTATTTCTGACTGTCTTTCACTGAGAGTCTGAAATGAATGAATTGTTGTTGAGGATGACTTTTCAAAAGTTTTATGAAAAATGGAGTGACATTTCTTTTAGTGAAAAAGTAGATATTACATTGTCTTCAGCTATTGCGTTTTGGCAGAAACAACCTCTTTCAGGCTTTTTATTATAAGGCTATGTGCACGAAAAGTTTTTAGAGGAGCTCATAAACCACAAGTTGTTCAAGTAGGGACCACTTCTGGAAACATCATTTTTAGGGAGTTTTGTAGGATTTTTTCTTTTTCTGAAGCAGTTTTAGATCATATTCAAACATCTTTTTCAGACAGATTCCTTAATCTCTTCACCCCCAAGCCTGTTTTCGCCTTCATGACCAGGCCAAATTTTACAATTTTGACCAGTTTCAATTTAGGAGGTAATAACTATGGGATGCTAAAATGGATTCCACTGATCCTGAGATTTTTTTTTCCGTAATATATTGTAAATAATTTTTTTATATTTCTTGAATTTATTTGTGAAAGAAATTTGGTGAAAATTTTGAAAATGTAGCAATTTTCAAACTTTCAACTTTATGCACAATTTTTTATACTTTTTTGTTAGGAAGGTAGAAGGGTTAAAGTTGTCCAGTGATTTCTCAATTTTCCAACAAAATTTACAAAACCATTTTTTAGGAACCACATCACATTTGAAGTGACTTTGAGGGGTCTACATGACAGAAAATTCCCCATATTGTCACCATTCTAAAAACTGTATCCCTCAAGGTGTTAAAAAAAGTAAGATGTTAATTAACCCTTCAAGTGCTTCAGAGGAATTTTAGCAACATATTAGGAAAAAATGAACATTTAACTTTTTTCACAAAAATGTTATTTTAGATCTAAATTTCTTTATTTTCAGAAGGGTAACAGGAGAAAATGTACCCCTAATTGTGTTGTGCAATTTCTCCTGAGCACACCAATACCCCATATATGGGGGAAAAGTACTGTTTGGGTGCATGGCAGGGCTCTGAAGGGAAGGAGCACCGACATTTTGAATGCAAAACTGGGTGGAATCGAGAGCGGACGCCATGTCGCATTTGGAGACACCCCCTGTTGTGCCTAAACAGTGGAAACCCTGCACACGTGACCCCATTTTGGAAACTAGACTCATCAGGGAACTTATCAAGATGTGTAGTGAGCACCTTCAACCCCCAGGTGCTTCACATAAGTTTATAATGTTGAGCTATGAAAAGAAAACAAATCACACTTTTCCCACAAAAATGTATTTTAGCCGCATTTTTTTTATTTTCACAAGGGTAATAAGAGAGATTGCACCATACAGTTTCTTGTGCAATTTCTCCAGAGTACGCCAATACCCCATAAGGCTACTTTCACACTAGCGTCGGATTCCGACGCTAGCGTTTGATGCGCCGCACAACGGGTGCAGCGGATGCATTTCTCCGGCACATCCGCTGCCTCATTGTGTGGTGCGGGGAGGTGGGGGCGGTTCGTCGGCAACAAAAAAACGTTACATTTAACGTTTTTTGCTCCCAGCGGTCCGCCACAACACGGCGCAACCGTCACACGACGGTTGCGACATGTGTCAATACGTTGCAATGCGTCGGTAATGTTACTCTATGGGGCAAAAACGCATCCTGCAAACAACTTTGCAGGATGCGTTTTTTCCCCTAAACGACGCATTGCGACGTATTAAAAAAAAACACCAGTGTGAAAGTAGCCTAAGTGTGTGAAAACCAGTGTTTGGGCGAAAGGCAGGACTTGGAAGAGAAGGAGCGCCATTTGACTCTGAACACAAAATTTACTGGAGTCAGTGGAAGCCATGTCCTGTTTGGAGAACCCCTGATGTGCATAAACAGTGGAAACCCTCCACAAGAGACCCCATTTAGGAAACTAGACCACTCAAGAATTTTAGATAGATATTTGGTGAGCACCCTGAATCCATAGGTGCTTCACAGAATTTTACAATGTTGAACTGTGAGAAAAATAAAAATATTTTTCCCACAAAAATGTTGTTTGAGCCCAATTTTTTTTTCATTTTCACAAGGATAAAAGGAGACATTGGATCCTTTTACACTGAAATGTATTGTGCAATTTCTGAGTAGACCGAAACCCTATATGTGGTCAAAAACTACCTTTGAGCACAAAGCAAAGCCCAGAATGTAAGAATCATCATATTGGAGTTCAGATTTTGGTGGAATGGTTTGAGGGTGCCATGTCACATTGGCAGAGACCCTGAGGTGTCAGAACAATAGAAACCCCTCCATAAGTGACTTAATTTTACAAACTACACCCCCCAATGAATTAATCCAGAGGTGCATTGGTTATATTGACACCACATGTGCTTCACAGAATTTTATACCATTGGTGGTGGAGAAAGAATAATTACATTTGTATCACTAATGTTATTTTAGCCCCAAATTATTAATTTTCCTAAGGGATTATAGGAAAAAATGGACCTCAGTTTGTTGTAAAAATTTCTCTTGATTGCGCCAATAGCCTAAATGTATTCAGGAAAAACTTTTCAGGCACAGTGCAAAGCTGAGATGGAAAGAGCGCCATATTACAGTGCAGATTTTAATGTTTTGGTTTGCGGGTGCCATGACCAACTGGGAGAGCCCCTGAGGTGCCAGAACAGCAGAACCCTTTTCATAAGTGACCCCATTTTACAAACTACATCTCTCAATGAATTAATCAAAGGGGACAGTTATATTGATACCACATGTGTGTCACATAATTTTATACCATTATGCAGTGAAGAAAAAATAATGACATTTTTACAACCAAAATGTTGTTTTAGCCTCAGATTTTATGGATCGCCCCCCCATAAGGGCAGTGGGGTACCCGGTACCGGGTCCTTCAGTTCCCTCAGCTGGGATGTCACGGTGGCCCGACCCGGACCGTGGCCCTTTGAGGGGCGCCCAATAAAAGGTGATATAAGTTTGTAGATAATGGTAATGTTTGTGATGCCACCTGTGGTATTCGGTCAGGGTGACCGACGCTGCTTAGGGGTCCGCTGGGGTGATGGAATGGCAGCTAGATGGTATACCTTCCCACAGGTGAAGTATATCCCCAGGGCTTCCCACAGAAGTAAAGATGTTGATGGTGGGTGGTGCAAGGCACAATGAATAACGAGGACACAATGGGTGCAGTCTCTTTACCTTTACTGAAGGCTTCAGCATCCACAGTCCAGGGTGCCGGATGACAGGGTAGGCAGAGTCTGGCCGGTCTGATGGCAATTCCAGAGTCCCCTTGTCCAGGTGGAAATCAGTAGCCTTCCCATTGCGCACAGTAACGTAGTAGGTCCCTACGTGCATTAGCCCTCATAGGGTCCTCACTCTTGTTACTCTTCTCTCGGTCCCCCAGATGGATAGGACCAACCCGTATGACGGTGGTGGCCTGAGGCTATTTTATAGGGACCCTAGTGTCGCTGCTCCTCCACGTTGCCACCTTGTCTGCTTAGGTTCTTAGGTCGGGCAGCCAACTTGAAGATGACTGTCCTGCCGGTCTCTGAAGTAAAGCGTAGAGTCTATTACTCCCTCGGTGTTCCAGCCACCGGCACTGCGCTCAGTGGGAGGCAGCCTGCTTCTAGCTGGTCTCCCACTGGTGTTATACTCCTGTTGCTACGACTTCGGTGCTCACTCACTATGACACACTTCCTTTCTTGTCCTTTCCTTGGAGGCTGCCGCAATCAGGTGCAGGTGCAGCTCTGAGTCCTTCTTTCCTTCCTGGGCCGAGCCCAGGCTTCTCCTCTCCTCTCCTCCTGACTATCTCCTTCTCCCTCCAGTCAGAACTGCCTAACTTCCTAACCAAACCCCCAGTTTTACCCAAGTGTGAGGAGTGGCCTAATAGATAGAGCCCTTAGCTCCCCCTGGTGGCTGGCGTGTGAAATGTGTGTGTGGCTGTGATACCTGGCAGGGTGAGCTCCTTTGGTGCCATCAGACGTAACATCGCTCCCCCTGGTGGAAGAACGACATTACTGCAATGACCAGGACTCTGGGGCGCTGCATTTACATTTTCACATTGAAATAGGTAAAAATGGCACTAAAATTTGTACCACAGTATCTAATGAACGTGGTGACACCCCATATGTGGCTGTACAGTACTGCTTGGCTATATGGCGAAACTGGGAAGAGATGGAGCACATTTTTCCTAGAATAGTTTGTGGACTCCATATGCTCCATAGCCCCTATGTGCTAGAGGAGCAGAATACCCCCTCAAGTGACCCCATTTTGGAAATTATAACCCTTTGGGACTTTATCTACAGGTGTAGTGGCGATTTTGACTAGATGGGTGTTTTCCAGAAAGAAGCAGCAGTGGATATTGCCGAGTAAAAATTGCAAACTGCCTGTCACGCAGCAGCTCTGCAGGTAAATGCATACTCCACTAGGTGGCAGCAGAGTGGAGAGAGAATTGAAATCCTGTTCAGAGCAGACCAGCAGAACTGCAGCGAGGCTACCGCCAGGTGGCAGCAGAATAGTCAAGCAAGCCATATCGATACCAGAGAGTAGTGTAGTACCAAGGGGAAAATCACACATGGAGTCAGAGGGGCGCCAAGAGGTCAGTACCAGTCTGAAGCAGAAATACCAGAAGGATGAGACAGAGTTAGGTCAGAGCCGAGTCGAGTACTGGGGAATCCAGACACGAAGGAAAAACAGAGTCGGGGCAGGAAGAAAGGAATGAACACACACATGGTGCAAAGTCAGCTAAATGCGGCAGGACAAATCAGGGTTTCAAGAGAGTCAGCTACTCACGCCATAGGCAGGAAGTATAACTAACACTGCCAGCATGATGCAGCGCAGAGAAATAGCAGACCTGAATGCAAAATGATGCAGAAAGTTAACCCCTGATATGACCAGACCAGGGAAAGGAGAGACAAAACCGAAAACCCGGTCCAGATCATGACACTGCCATTCTAGTGCCCAGTACGTTGTAGTGCCCAGTACGTTGTACATGTTTCCGGAGACACGCACCAGTAAGTTAGGCAGGCTCTCATTGCTACAGAAATGCCAAACATGGTGATGCTAAATGTACACTGTGGCTCAAAACAAGGGGAGATTTGGATTTGGGAGTGCTGAATTTCCTTTGGGGTCGAGGAGCCATTTTGCTTTTCCAGTATCTTTGTAATACCAGTAACGTGGCGCCCCCGGAAGAAGCGAGCAGCGAAACGGCACCTGTCGGGCGGGAGGGTGAGCACGGTCCCTGAACACGAACTCCAATCCATCTACTGGCCAGCAATAGTTACTTTCAGGTAATGGATGTTTTATATTTGATCTATTGAGCAATGTCAACATGAATTGCTGTACATATGTTGCATTTTCTGTATCGTCTTTTAAACACTACAGTCTTCAAAAGCAGTGAAGAAGATAAAAGAAGTGACCTGACCATTCATGAAGTGGCATCTGCTGCGAAGATGCCAATATCTTATATATAAAATTAAAAATAAAGACGCCTTCAAAATGCTGCAAAAACAACTACGATGATTACAAAGAAGATGCTACAGGAAAAAAAGATGTAGTGTGCACATACTCTTGGGGTCAGAGTTTATTTTCCTGGTGTTCTTTGCAACTATGTGATTAGCCAATGTCTTGCTTGGAGAAGTTTATTTCAGGATTCTCTTTAAAGAAGTCACACAAAAGTAATAAACTTTCATTCTTCCATCAGGCGTTTTTCAAATCCTCTTCAGGAAAAAAAAAATAGAAAAGGAAAGTGGATTTACCATGGAAATTAATTTGAAGTGTTTCAGAGTTTTGAAGTTGTTTTGCAGAGGTTTTGTTCTAAAAAAATCTCCTAAATAAAAACTTTGTGAATATACCATAACTGTTTACCAGTTTTTGGGAAATCCTGCTGACTGATCTCCTGGCCCAAATTTTCCAAACTGAGCAGAACTTCTCTGGAGCAAATAACAGTCATCCATAATGAAGTAAAGGACTCCAAAATGTGTACTATACTCATATGTATAAATGGAGAAAGTTAACTCTCATAATATGTTATTGTTGTATTTAGCAAAGAACTTGAACTTGGGTCGACTTGTGGACTGAGACGCCATGTAAATTTTACTTTAACCCCTTAACCCCTTCATGACCCAGCCTATTTTGACCTTAATGACCTGGCCGTTTTTTGCAATTCTGACCAGTGTCCCTTTATGAGCTAATAACTTGGTAACGATTCAACGGATCCTAACGGTTCTAAGAATGTTTTTTCGTGACATATTCAGCTTCATGTTAGTGGTAAATTTAGGTCAATAATTTTTGCGTTTATTTGTGAAAAAAATGGAAATTTGGCTAAAATTTTGAAAATTTCGCAATTTTCAAATTTTGAATTTTTATTCTGTTAAACCAGAGAGTTATGTGACACAAAATAGTTAATAAATAACATTTCCCACATGTCTACTTTACATCAGCACAATTTTGGAAACAACATTTTTTTTTGCTAGGAAGTTATAAGGGTTAAAATTTGACCATCGATTTCTCATTTTTACAACGAAATTTACAAAACCATTTTTTTTAGGGACCACCTCACATTTGAAGTCAGTTTGAGGGATCTATATGGCTGAAAATACCCAAAAGTGA
Source organism: Ranitomeya imitator (assembly GCF_032444005.1). NCBI lineage: Eukaryota > Metazoa > Chordata > Amphibia > Anura > Dendrobatidae > Ranitomeya > Ranitomeya imitator. Next base: position 380,649,966 of record NC_091287.1, on the reverse strand, counting down.
CACCATTCTAAAAACTGCACCACTCAAGGTGCTCAAAACCACATTCAAGAAGGTTATTAACCCTTCAGGTGCTTCACAGCAGCAGAAGCAACGTGGAAGGAAAAAATGAACATTTAACTTTTTAGTCACAAAAATGATCTTTTAGCAACAATTTTTTTATTTTCCCAAGGGTAAAAAGAGAAACTGGACACCAAAAGTTATTGTACAATTTGTCCTGAGTACGCCGATACCCCACGAAAGGGCTCGGAAGAGAAGGAGCGCCATTTGACTTTTTCAATTACAAATTGGCTCCAATCTTTAGCGGACACCATGTCGCATTTGGAGAGCCCCTGTGTGCCTAAACATTGGAGCTCCCCCACAAGTGACCCCATTTTGGAAACTAGACCCCCCAAGGAACTTATCTAGATGCATAGTGAGCACTTTGAACCCCCAGGTGCTTCATAAATTGATCCGTAAAAATGAAAAAGTACTTTTTTTTCACAAAAAAATTATTTTAGCCTCAATTTGTTCATTTCCACATGGGCAACAGGATAAGATGGATCCTAAAATTTATTGGGCAATTTCTCCTGAGTACACTGATACCTCACATGTGGGGGTAAACCACTGTTTGGGCACATGGCAGGGCTCGGAAGGGAAGGAGCGCCATTTGACTTTTTGAATGAAAAATTACCGTATATACTTGAGTATAAGCCGACCCGAGTATAAGCCGACCCCCTAATTTTGCCACAAAAAACTGGGAAAACTTATTGACTCGAGTATAAGCCTAGGGTGGAAAATGCAGCAGCTACTGGTGAATTTCAAAAATAAAAATAGATGCTCCATACTGTTCATTATGGCCCCATAGTTGTGCCATATAGTGCTCTGCACCGTTCATTATTTCCCCATAGATGTACCATAGAAAGCTGTGCCATATAGTGCTCTGCACCGTTCATTATTGCCCCATAGCTGTGCCATATAGTGCTCTGCACCGTTCATTATTGCCCCATAGCTGTGCCATATAGTGCTCTGCGCCGTTCATTATTGCCCCATAGATGTGCCATATAGTGCTCTGCGCCATTCATTATTGCCCCATAGCTGTGCCATATAGTGCTCTGCACCGTTCATTGTTGCCCCATAGCTGTGCCATATAGTGCTCTGCGCCGTTCATTATTGCCCCATAGCTGTGCCATATAGTGCTCTGCACCGTTCATTGTTGCCCCATAGCTGTGCCATATAGTGCTCTGCGCCACTCATTATTGCCCCATAGCTGTGCCATATAGTGCTCTGCACCGTTCATTTTTGCCCCATAGCTGTGCCATATAGTGCTCTGCGCCGTTCATTATTGCCCCATAGCTGTGCCATATAGTACTCTGCGCCGTTCATTATTGCCCCATAGCTGTGCCATATAAAGCTGTGCCATTGCTGCTGCAATAAAAAAAATGCCATACTCACCTCGCTGCTTGCAGCTCCTCAGCGTCTCGTCCCGGCGTCTCTCCGCACTGACTGATCAGGCAGAGGGCGCCGCGCACACTATATGCGTTATCGCGCCCTCTGACCTGAACAGCCAGAGCAAGAGGACGCGAAGACAGAGCGGCGCCCGGCGTGTGGAACGCGGACAGGTGAATATTACATACTTACCTGCTCCCGGCGTCCCGCTCCCTCTGCCTGCCACACGGTCTTCGGTGCTGCAGCCTCTTCCTCTATCAGCGGTCACCGGCAACGCTGATTAGAGAAATGAATATGCGGCTCCACCCCTATGGGAGGAGGAGCCGCATATTCACTTCTCTAATCAGTGTTCCCACATGACCGCTGAACAGGGGAAGAGCTGCAGCACCGAAGACCGTGGGACGGCAGGGGGAGCGCCAGGATCGCTGGAAGCAGGTAAGTATGCCTCAGCGCACTCTCCCCTCACCCGCCGACCCTGCCGCCCACCGTGACTCGAGTATAAGCCGAGAGGGGCACTTTCAGCCCAAAATTTTGGGCTTAAAATCTCGGCCTATACTCGAGTATATACGGTAGCTCCAATCGTTAGCGGTCACCATGTCGCGTTTGGAGAGCCCCTGTGTGCCTAAACATTGGAGCTTCCTCACATGTGACCCCATTTTGGAAACTAGACCCCCCAAGGAACTTATCTAGATGCATAGTTAGCACATTGAACCCCCAGGTGCTTCACAAATTGATCCTTAATAATGAAAAAGTACTTTTTTTTCACAAACCCCATATGTGGGGGTAAACCACTGTTTGGGCACACGTCAGGGCTCGGAAGGGAAGTAGTGATGCTTTGAAATGCAGACTTTGATGGAATGGTCTGCTGGCGTCATGTTGCATTTGCAGAGCCCCTGATGTGCCTAAACAGTAGAAACCCCCCACAAATGACCCCATTTTGGAAGCTAGACCCCCCAAGGAACTTATCTAGATATGTGGTGAGCACTTTAAACCCCCAAGTCCTTCACAGAAGTTTACAACGCAGAGCCGTGAAAATAAAAAAAAGTTTTTTCTTTCCTCAAAATGATGTTTTAGCAAGCAATTTTTTATTTTCACAAGGGTAACAGGAGAAATTGGACCCCAATACTTGTTGCCCAGTTTGCACTGAGTATGCTGGTACCCCATATGTGGGGGTAAACCACTGTTTGGGCGCACGTCGGGGCTCGGAAGGGAAGTAGTGGCGCTTTGAAATGCAGACTTTGATGGAATGGTCTGCGGGCGTCATGTTGCATTTGCAGAGCCCCTGATGTGCCTAAACAGTAGAAACCCCCCACAAGTGACCCCATTTTGGAAACTAGACCCCCCCAATCCGCTGCGGATCCGCAGCCAAATCCGCACCGTGTGCACATAGCCTAGTTCTAAGGGTATGTGCACATGATGCGGAAAACGCTGCGGATCCACAGCATTTCCGCCACTGCGGGTCCGCAGCAGTTTCCCATGAGTTTACAAAAAACGCTGCGCACATGCTGCGGAAAAAACTGCGCGGAAACGCAGCGGTTTACATTCCGCACATTACACTTCTTTCTGCGGATTCCGCAGCAGTTTTACAACTGCTCCAATAGAAAACCGCAGTGAAATCCGCAGAAAAACGCGGTAAATCCGCGATAAATCTGCAGTGGTTTTGCACTGCGGATTTATAAAAACCGCTGCGGAAAAATCCGCAGAGGACCAGAATACATGTGCACATTCCCTAACCCTAACCCTAGTTCTAACTAGTGGGGAAAAAAAATTCTTTATTTTATTATTGTTCCTACCTATGGGGGTGATAAAGGGGGGTTAATTTACTTTTTTTTAATTTTGATCACTGTGATAGGTTATATCACGGTGATCAAAATGTACATGGAACGAATCTGCCGGCTGGCAGATTCGGCGGGCGCACTGCGCATGCGCCCGCCACTTTGGAAGATGGCAGCGCCCATGGAGAAGATGGACGGACACCGGGAGCCTCGGTAAGTATAAGGGGGGAGACCAAGGTACGGGGGGGGCGTCGGAGCACGGGGGGGGGCAGGAGGACGGGGGAGCGGAGCACAGGACGGAGGTGAGCGGACCACAGATCGGTGGACTGGGGGGCGATCGGTGGGGTGGGGGGGGGCACATCAGTGTTTCCAGCCATGGCCGATGATATTGCAACATCGGCCATGGCTGGATTGTAATATTTCACCAGTTTTTAGGTGAAATATTACAAATCGCTCTGATTGGCAGTTTCACTTTCAACAGCCAATCAGAGCGATCATAGCCACGGGGGGGGGGGGGGGGAGGTAGGATGAAGCCACCCCCCTGGGCTAAAGTACCACTCCCCCTGTCCCTGCAGATCAGGTGAAATTGGAGTTAACCCTTTCACCCGATCTGCAGGGACGCGATCTTTCCATGACGCCACATAGACGTCATGGGTCGGATTGGCGTCATGGGTCGGGAAGGGGTTAAACAGCGGACTTTTTTTCAGTTTTGCACTTTCGTTTTTTGCCCTTATGGGGCATAATATTTTATGGAGCATCTTATGGGGCCATAATCAACCTTTTTGCAGCACTGTATCGGGCACATTTTCTTTGGAGCATCTTATGGGGCCATAATCAACCTTTGTACAGCATTGTATGGGGCATAATATTCTATGGAGCATCTTATGGGGCCATAATCAACCTTTGTTCAGAATTATATGGGGCAAATGTTTCTATGGAGCATCTTATGGGGCCATAATCAACCTTTGTGCAGCATTATATGGGGCAAATGCTTTTATGGAGCATCTTATGGGCCCATAATCAACCTTTATACAGCATTATATGGGGCACATTTTCTATGGAGCATCTTATGGGGCCATAATCAACCTTTGTGCAGCATTGTATGGGGCATAACATTCTATGGAGAATCTTATGGGGCCATAATCAACCTTTATGCAGCATTATATGGGGCAAATGTTTCTATGAAGCATCTTATGGGGCCATAATCAACCTTTCTGCAGCATTATATAGGGCAAATGTTTCTATGGAGCATCTTATGGGGCCATAATCAACCTTTATGAAGCATAATATGGGGCACATTTTCTATGGAGCATCTTATGGGGCCATAATCAACCTTTATGCAGAATTGTATGGGGCAAATGTTTCTATTGAGCATCTTATGGGGCCATAATCACCCTTTCTGCATCATTATATGGGGCATATTTTTGTATGAAGCATCTTATAGGGTCCATCATAAACTTTATGGAGAATTATATGGGGCATATTTTTTTATGGAGCATCTTATGGGGCTCATCATTGTAACAACTCTGCTGGAATCACGGCATGGCCTCTCATCTCTCACACTTTCTTACCCACTGCTCCAGGTCATGATGTGGTTTCTGTTTCATGCCAGCTCCATATTCTGTGCCTCTGCCCTCTGCATGCTTCCTGACTGTGTGCATAGGGGGCGGCGCCTGAACTGTCTGGTTCTTATAGGAATCAGGTGCACCTGTCTAATCTGTTCCTGACCAATTACCAAAAGACCTCCAGTAATTAGTGCAGCTCCAACCAGTGGACTGGGCCTATGCAATGTGTTAGCTCAGTTTGTGTTTAGGTTCTGAATTTGCCAGGCTTTGCTCTGTGTTACTCCCTCTCTAGAGGCTCTTCTCCTTGCCTTGCCTTGATCTTGTTGGTCTGCCCTCCAGGAGGCTGTATATCCTGGTCTCTGTGTCTGTGTCCTTGCCCTTGTCTTGTTTAGGTTTGTCCGCCCTCCAGGAGGCAGAATATCCTGGTCCCTGTGTCTTTGTTCTTGCACCTTGTCTTGTTCCACTACCTTGTCTGAACTTAGTCCTATCTCTGTCTCCTTGTCTGTGGCTTCCTTCCCTGCTGTGTCTTTCCTTGTGTTCTCAGTCAGCTTATGGTCCGCACTCTTGCGGCTCTGCCTGCTCTGAAGCCTTGTGACTTTGCCTGGGCTCCGCTCTCTTGCAGCTTTACCTCTGCTCCACACTCCTGCGGTTCTGCTCCGTTCTACTCTGCTCTGCTCCTGTTGCTGCAGGAATCTCTTGCTGCAGCTCCTCTCCACATTCCTTGTGGCTCCGCTCTGCTTAGCTTCTGCTGCTGCAGTAATCTCTTGCTGCAGCTCCTCTCCAAAAACAGGCAGAGATGCTTACCTGTCTAAATGGGCCTCAATACAATTGCACGTTGTATTTTTTTCGGGGTGCAGTTGGACCTAAATGGTTCTGTACACTGTGGCCTCTGTTCACACAGGATTATAGTTAGCACTGGGCAGCCCACCATAGGGCATCATTAATAGGCTGAGAACCGGATGCTCTGCATTCCTGGTGTGAACACGCTACATACAGAGCATATATTTTAGTGCATTGGTGTGCCACACGGCCAATCCCTGATTGAAGGCTGGCTGTTTCATTTGGTATTGCACCTGTGCAGTTGCCATTTTACTTGGGTCCGCTGCACCCTGTCAGTGCAATTGTATTGCGCGAAGAACCTTTGTGACATCACGGTCGCGTGACTGCAACATCAACTCTGCTCCTTCGCGCAATGCATCCCTGGGAACGGAAGCCGCCGTATGCACCGCTGAGAGCCGAGAGAACTCCAGGGGGCCGTCGGAAGGTAAGTATATCACTATTTTTTTTTTTTTTTTTTTACATGAATATGGATCCCAGGGCCTGAAGGAGAGTCTCCTCCCCTCCCAACCCTGGGAACCACCCGGGACTGCTCCCTGCACCATAGGCAGCAACCTCAGAGCTCTGTACATGCCGTACCTGATGTATAAGACGACCCCCCAACTTTTGAGAAGCTTTTCAGGGGTTAAAAAGTCATCTTATACGCCGGAAAATACGGTACTGATGTCTCAATTAATTTTACGTTTATTGGTATCTATTTTTACTTTTGACATTTACCAGTAGCTGCTGCATTTCCCACCCTAGGCTTATACTCGAGTCATTAAGTTTTCCCAGTTTTTTGTGGCAAAATTAGGGTTCTCGGCTTATACTCAGGTCGGCTTATACTCGAGTATATACCGTATAAAAAAAAACTGTACAGCAATTCCAAATAGAAAGAGACAAGTGTGAACAGGTGCAAGCTAAGAAAGCTGTTGTGAATTCTGTTGTCGGGCTCCCTCCTGTGGTCATGAATGGTACTTCGGCTGGTTCTGTCCATGGACTTCCTCTGGTGGGTGTTTCTGAGTTTCCTTCCTCAGGTGACAAGGTTAATTCGTTAGCTGGCTGCTCTATTTAACTCCACTTAGATCTTTGCTCCAGGCCACCTGTCAATGTTCCAGTATTGGTCTAGTTCACTCCTGGATCGTTCTTGTGACCTGTCTTCCCAGCAGAAGCTAAGTTCCAGCTTGTATTTCTTTGGTTTACTATTTTTTCTGTCCAGCTTGCTATTTTATTGTTGTCTTGCTTGCTGGAAGCTCTGGGACGCAGAGGGAGCGCCTCCGCACCGTGAGTCGGTGCGGAGGGTCTTTTTGCGCCCTCTGCGTGGTCTTTTTGTAGGTTTTTGTGCTGACCGCAAAGTAACCTTTCCTATCCTCGGTCTGTTCAGTTAGTCGGGCCTCACTTTGCTAAATCTATTTCATCTCTGTGTTTGTATTTTCATCTTTACTCACAGTCATTATATGTGGGGGGCTGCCTTTTCCTTTGGGGAATTTCTCTGAGGCAAGGTAGGCTTTATTTTTCTATCTTCAGGGCTAGCTAGTTCCTTAGGCTGTGCCGAGTTGCATAGGGAGCGTTAGGCGCAATCCACGGCTATTTCTAGTGTGTTTGATAGGATTAGGGATTGCGGTCAGCAGAGTTCCCACGTCCCAGAGCTCGTCCTTTATTATCAGTAACTATCAGGTCATTCCATGTGCTCTTAACCACCAGGTCCATTATTGTCCTGACCACCAGGTCATAAAAGAAAGCCTCTCTATATTACTACCAAATTAAAGATGCACTCTGAAACCCTATAATATGTAAACATTGAATATATGAAATTGGAACTGCATTATTGCTGTAGAAAACATGTTAAGAAATGAAGGTACTTAGCACACAAATTGGCCAATTCGCGTGAGCCCAACAGCCAGCAACAAGGCATACTACTTTGTTTGGACCCTAAACCTAAATTCCTCTTCCGAGCTAAAAGTCAGGAATTATATGGGTAGGTAGGTGTCACGGTCATGGTTTGTGGAACCACTGTGCCACGGAGAGCCTGGAGGGGCATGACTAAATGATCACCTGACTGTTCACTAGACCCCCTGATGGTGAGGTTAGACTTAGCTCCCGATCAATGCCAGGTGCCACTCCAGGGTGGACCAACAGTCGCGCAGCAGCTGGATCCAGAAGGACAGACTGGATGGAGCAGCAGGCAGGGCTTGCATCAGAGTGAGTGCAGCAGTTTGTGTCAGAGTGTAGCAGACAGGATCTGCATCAGAGTGCGGCAGGCAGGATTTGCATCATAGTGCAGCAGGAAGGATTTGCACTTAGAGTGAAGCAGGCAGGATTTGCACTAGCGTGCAGCTAACAGGACTTGCACAGGTATGCAACCTTGGATAACATAGACTGTAAACAAGGAGATTGCCCATGCACCTCCCCAGTGGGGAGGAAGCAATATATACACAATGTCCCACAGCCATTGGCTGGGGAGGACATAGCAAGTGTATGCACTGGCCCCTTAAGAGCGCGGGAGTGCCCGTGCATTTACCCTAAGGACATGGCCAGAGGACCGGCTGGAAGCATGCTGAGCATGGGAAAGGGAAGAACCATCTGCAGCATGGGTGAGTGAAGAGTCACGCCGAAGACTCTGCCTGTCAGGGCAGGGATCCAGCGTGGTGCTAATAGTAGGATCAAGTTCCCATCAGCCTAAGGGATTTTTAAATAGAGCTTGATCAATGGTCTGGCTGGCAAATTTTGCGTGGGGTGCAAGCACACACCAGGGTCCCATAAGCTGCAGCACATGTGTTTACCTCTGGCTGCTTCATAAAGTAAGTAGAGGTTTCAAGATTTTATAAAGATAAAGCTAAATGATGAGATAATTGTGGTCAAATTTTAATTAGATTGTCATCCACTTCTGTCAGTGGGCTACAGAGAGAGGTGTCAGACTCTAGTCAGCATGTGATCATAACTTTGCAAATCCCATACTTACAATCACTGTGAAGACGAATTGTGACAGTGTGCATATAGCAGACTATCAGGATTCAGCAATCTGCTGTCACTGTGACTACAGAAATTAGTCTGGAGCTAGGAAAACAGTGTTGGAAAAAATTGTGTGGCTTGGAAATTGCATTTTGACCTCAAACAATTGACTCATATACAGTCTATTCACCTCTATTGTAAAAAAAAAAAAAGACAAAACAGTCCACCTAAAGATGCCTCACAGTAACTCTTTTTTCTCTAAACTGGTGTAAATGTCAGTGTAGTGTCACTGTGCAGTGCAGTCATATGCTCAGGCTACTTTCACACTAGCGTCGTACGACGCAAGTCACAATGCGTCGTTTTGCAGAAAAAAACGCATCCTGCAAAGTTGTCTGCAGGATGCGTTTTTTCTCCATAGGCTTGTATTAGCGACGCATTGCCACGCGTTGCAACCGTCGTGCGACGGTTGCGTTGTGTTGTGGCAGACCGTCGGCACTAAAAAACGTTGCATGTAACGTTTTTTGGTGCGTTGTGTCCGCCATTTCCGACCGCGCATGCGCGGCCGGAACTCCGCCCCCTCCTCCCCGGAACTCACAATGGGGCAGCGGATGCGTTGTAAAACTGCATCCGCTGCCCCCGTTGTGCTGCGCTTTCACAGCATGCGTCGGTACGGTACGTCGCCACGATGCATTGCGTCGTGCGTCGTACGACGCTAGTGTGAAAGTGGCCTAATTTATTGCTGTCTTCTCCTGTATCCAGTGCTCCTCTTCTGAGTCACCTGATGGCTCTTCAGGCTGTCCGGGTCATGATGCACTCTGCCTGATTTGGAAGTGGTATTACAATGTAACTCTAATGAGTGCCGAAACGAGGTAGCATAAACTTACATTGTAAAAGTGACTTATGGCTTCAGTGTGACCTGAAGAGTCTAAAGGGCGGTGACATCACTGAGAACAGGAGCAGAACAGTGCTGGATCCCAAAGAAAATGGCTACACTAACAGAGGATTGGGATTAGGAAGAAAAGGTTAACCTTGCTGTACTGTTCAGGTCTATTTGATTCGAAGAAGAGTTTGTGAAGCTGCAGAATATTTATTATGAGGATCTGCAAATCATGGTTAGGTGTATTTGTTTATGGATAGGTGTTGTTATTATAAGTGTTGTTTTTTTTAAACTTTTTTTTGTATGAAAAGATAATTGTTACATATGTATTGATAGTGTGTTACACAGATCTACTGCCATATTTTCAGTCACATAAATGATTCATAATTTTCATTGTGGATTATTTATTGCATCTACTATTTTTTATCGATTTCTCCAGTTCCTATAGGTCCGTGCGCTCGATACATTTTCATGTAACTGCAGATGGATGGGCTTTCACTGTAGTATATAACCTCTTATTGTTGCTAAACTGGTTAATGTTTGTTTATTTCTATAGTGCTATTTTAGTCCATAACACTGATTTTTCCCCCTTGAAGCTATGTGACCACGTTGCAGAAATGCTGCGGAAATGTCCGCAGCATTTCCACAACTCCCTGCCGCGGAATTCACCTGCGTTTTCCTGCAAAACACAAGCGTTTTGCAAGCGTTTTTAGCTTGCAGCATGCTTGCGCTTTACAAGCAATTTGAGGCATCACTTGGAAAATTGTTTGACAGGTTGGTTGCACTTGTCAAGCATAGTGCGTGACAAGTGTGACCAACTTTTTACTATTGATGCTGCCTATGCAGCATCAATAGTAAAAGATAGAACGTTAAAAATAATTTAAAAAAAATAAAAAATATGGTTATTCTCACCTTCCAACGGCCCCCCATCGCCTCAGCGGCGCTCCCGGTACGCTCCACTCCCAGGAATGCTTTGTGTGAAGGACCTTTGTGACCGCGACGTCATCTCAGGTGATTCGCGCAGTGCATTCCTGGGAACGGAAGCCGCCGTGTGCAGTGCTGGTAGGCAGGAGGACTTCGGGGGCCATCGGAAGGCAAGTATATCCCTATTTTTTATATTAATTCTTTTTTTTACAGGAATATGGATCCCAGGGCCTGAAGGAGAGTCTCCTCTCCTCCAAACCCTGGGCACATGAAGCGCTCACTTTACACATGGTGGGCATAGCCACATGCGTAAAGTGAGTGTTTTAATGCAATCCTATGGCAGTGGAATTGCCACGATTCCGCAGAAATAATGAACATGCTGTGGATTTTACTGCTATGCGATTCCGCAGCGATAAAATCCGCAGCATGGGCACAGCAACTGCAGAATCCCATAGGATTGCATGGGAATGCATTTTTAAGCTTTTTTTAAGTGTTTTCGCTGCGGCAAAAATCACGGTGGAAACGCATAAAAAACGCAACGTGGACACACAGCTTAAAAGTCGTGAGTATCCATTAATTTGAAAGTTGGATATAAATGTGGTGAAGACTTCCATTGAGTGAAATTTAATTGAAAACACTTCAGATGCTGAAGAAGATATCCAACTGGAGAAAGTGTCTGAAGATGAGGACCACATAAGTGGTGGGGAAAGTGATTACGAGAATTCTGATTCTGAAGATGGATCTGATGAGGCCCGATACCCAGACAACTAGTCCAATGCAAGCAATTCAGCCTAAAAAAAATGTAATTTGAAACTTGCAGCTTTCTGCCCAGGTAGGAAAATTGTCCTTTGCTAACATCAGATAATTCTCCAATAACTAGCCGCTAATAGAGAAGTTTGGGATAAATGGATAGAGATTCTTCCAAAATTATACAATACTGGTGAAAAACTCACTGAGGATGAACAACTTGTGGCATTCCGAGGTAGGTGCCCGTTCATACAATGTGCAGTGGGTACGGAAAGTATTCAGACCCCTTTACATTTTTCACTCTTTGCTTCATTGCAGCCATTTGGTAAATTCAAAAAAAGTTCATTTTTTTTTTTCATTAATATACACTCTGCACCCCATCTTGACTGAAAAAAACAGAAATCTAGAAATGTTTGCATATTTATTAAAAAATGAAAAACTGAAATATCATAGTAACATAGTAACATAGTTAGTAAGGCCGAAAAAAGACATTTGTCCATCCAGTTCAGCCTATATTCCATCATAATAAATCCCCAGATCTACGTCCTTCTACAGAACCTAATTGTATGATACAATATTGTTCTGCTCCAGGAAGACATCCAGGCCTCTCTTGAACCCCTCGACTGAGTTCGCCATCACCACCTCCTCAGGCAAGCAATTCCAGATTCTCACTGCCCTAACAGTAAAGAATCATCTTCTATGTTGGTGGAAAAACCTTCTCTCCTCCAGACGCAAAGAATGCCCCCTTGTGCCCGTCACCTTCCTTGGTATAAACAGATCCTCAGCGAGATATTTGTATTGTCCCCTTATATACTTATACATGGTTATTAGATCGCCCCTCAGTCGTCTTTTTTCTAGACTAAATAATCCTAATTTCGCTAATCTATCTGGGTATTGTAGTTCTCCCATCCCCTTTATTAATTTTGTTGCCCTCCTTTGTACTCTCTCTAGTTCCATTATATCCTTCCTGAGCACCGGTGCCCAAAACTGGACACAGTACTCCATGTGCGGTCTAACTAGGGATTTGTACAGAGGCAGTATAATGCTCTCATCATGTGTATCCAGACCTCTTTTAATGCACCCCATGATCCTGTTTGCCTTGGCAGCTGCTGCCTGGCACTGGCTGCTCCAGGTAAGTTTATCATTAACTAGGATCCCCAAGTCCTTCTCCCTGTCAGATTTACCCAGTGGTTTCCCATTCAGTGTGTAATGGTGACATTGATTCCTTCTTCCCATGTGTATAACCTTACATTTATCATTGTTAAACCTCATCTGCCACCTTTCAGCCCAAGTTTCCAACTTATCCAGATCCATCTGTAGCAGAATACTATCTTCACTTGTATTAACTGCTTTACATAGTTTTGTATCATCTGCAAATATCGATATTTTACTGTGTAAACCTTCTACCAGATCATTAATGAATATGTTGAAGAAAACAGGTCCCAATACTGACCCCTGCGGCACCCCACTGGTCACAGCGACCCAGTTAGAGACTATACCATTTATAACCACCCTCTGCTTTCTATCACTAAGCCAGTTACTAACCCATTTACACACAATTTCCCCCAGACCAAGCATTCTCATTTTGTGTACCAACCTCTTGTGCGGCACGGTATCAAACGCTTTGGAAAAATCGAGATATACCACGTCCAATGACTCACCGTGGTCCAGCCTATAGCTTACCTCTTCATAAAAACTGATTAGATTGGTTTGACAGGAGCGATTTCTCATAAACCCATGCTGATATGGAGTTAAACAGTTATTCTCATTGAGATAATCCAGAATAACATCCCTCAGAAACCCTTCAAATATTTTACCAACAATAGAGGTTAGACTTACTGGCCTATAATTTCCAGGTTCACTTTTAGAGCCCTTTTTGAATATTGGCACCACATTTGCTATGCGCCAATCATGCGGAACAGACCCTGTCGCTATAGAGTCCCTAAAAATAAGAAATAATGGTTTATCTATTACATTACTTAGTTCTCTTAGTACTCGTGGGTGTATGCCATCCGGACCCGGAGATTTATCTATTTTAATCTTATTTAGCCGGTTTCGCACCTCTTCTTGGGTTAGATTGGTGACCCATAATATAGGGTTTTCATTGTTTCTTGGGATTTCACCTAGCATTTCATTTTCCACTGTGAATACCGTGGAGAAGAAGGTGTTTAATATGTTAGCTTTTTCCTCGTCATCTACAACCAATCTTTCCTCACTATTTTTTAAGGGGCCTACATTTTCAGTTTTTATTCTTTTACTATTGATATAGTTGAAGAACAGTTTGGGATTAGTTTTACTCTCCTTAGCAATGTGCTTCTCTGTTTCCTTTTTGGCAGCTTTAATTAGTTTTTTAGATAAAGTATTTTTTTTCTCCCTATAGTTTTTTAGAGCTTCAATGGTGCCATCCTGCTTTAGTAGTGCAAATGCTTTCTTTTTACTGTTAATTGCCTGTCTTACTTCTTTGTTTAGCCACATTGGGTTTTTCCTATTTCTAGTCCTTTTATTCCCACAAGGTATAAACCGCTTACACTGCCTATTTAGGATGTTCTTAAACATTTCCCATTTATTATCTGTATTCTTATTTCTGAGGATATTGTCCCAGTCTACCAGATTAAGGGCATCTCTAAGCTGGTCAAACTTTGCCTTCCTAAAGTTCAGTGTTTTTGTGACTCCCTGACAAGTCCCCCTAGTGAAAGACAGGTGAAACTGTACAATATTGTGGTCGCTATTTCCTAGATGCCCGACCACCTGCAGATTTGTTATTCTGTCAGGTCTATTAGATAGTATTAGGTCTAAAAGTGCTGCTCCTCTGGTTGGATTCTGCACCAATTGTGAAAGATAATTTTTCTTGGTTATTAGCAGAAACCTGTTGCCTTTATGGGTTTCACAGGTTTCTGTTTCCCAGTTAATATCCGGGTAGTTAAAGTCCCCCATAACCAGGACCTCATTATGGGTTGCAGCTTCATCTATCTGCTTTAGAAGTAGACTTTCCATGGTTTCTGTTATATTTGGGGGTTTGTAACAGACCCCAATGAGAATTTTGTTACCATTTTTCCCTCCATGAATTTCGACCCATATGGACTCGACATCCTCATTTCCTTCGCTAATATCCTCCCTTAAAGTGGACTTTAGACAAGACTTTACATAGAGACAAACTCCTCCTCCTCTCCGATTTTTACGATCCTTTCTAAACAGACTGTAACCCTGTAAGTTAACTGCCCAGTCATAGCTTTCATCTAACCATGTCTCGGTTATTCCCACTATGTCAAAGTTACCTGTAGATATTTCTGCTTCTAGTTCTTCCATCTTGTTTGTCAGGCTTCTGGCGTTTGCAAGCATGCAGTTTAGAGGATTTTGTTTTGTTCCAATCTCCTCGCTGTGGATTGTTTTAGAAATGTTCTTACCTCCCTTCTGAGTATGTTTTCCTGGATCTTCTTTGTTCAAGTCTAATGTTTTTCTTCCCGTCCCCTCTTCTTCTAGTTTAACGCCCTCCTGATGAGTGTAGCGAGTCTTCTGGCGAATGTGTGTTTCCCAGGTTTGTTGAGGTGTAGTCCGTCTCTGGCGAGGAGTCCATCGTACAAGTAATTCACACCGTGGTCCAGGAATCCGAATCCTTGTTGTCTGCACCATCGTCTTAGCCAGTTGTTTGCATCAAGGATCCTGTTCCATCTCCTGGTGCCATGCCCGTCTACTGGAAGGATAGAAGAAAAAACTACCTGTGCATCCAGTTCCTTTACTTTCTTCCCCAACTCTTCAAAGTCTTTGCAGATTGTCGGTAGGTCCTTCCTTGCCGTGTCATTGGTGCCAACATGTATCAGAAGAAATGGGTGGACATCCTTGGAGTTGAAGAGCTTTGGTATCCTATCGGTCACATCCTTGATCATTGCACCTGGAAGGCAGCATACTTCTCTTGCAGTTATGTCCGGTCTGCAGATGGCTGCTTCTGTGCCTCTCAGTAGTGAGTCTCCCACCACCACCACTCTTCGTTGCTTCTTGGCTGTACTTTTTGCTGTCACTTGTTGCTGTGTGCCCTTTTCTTTTTTGCTTGCTGGTATTGCTTCATCCTTAGGTGTGCCATCTTCATCCTCTACAAAGATTTGATATCGGTTCTTCAGTTGTGTGGTTGGTGATTTCTCCATGGTCTTCTTGCTTCTTTTGGTCACATGCTTCCACTCATCTGCTTTTGGAGGTTCTCTGACACTTTTTTCACCTTCTGTGACCAGTAGAGATGCTTCTGTTCTGTCTAGAAAGTCTTCATTCTCTTTGATGAGTTTCAAAGTTGCTATTCTTTCTTCCAGACCCCGCACCTTTTCTTCTAAAAGGGCCACTAGTCTACACTTCTGACAGGTGAAATTTAATTCTTCTTCTGGTCGATCTGTGAACATGTAGCACATGCTGCAGCTCACCATGTAGGTTGTCACATCTGCCATGTTGCTCCTAGATCCTGCTGAGTTGCTGTGTGTTTTCCTTCTTGTGTAATCTACTCAGCCAAGCTCTCTTGCAATAATGTCCTACAGGCAAAAATTTGCGCGCCGTGAGGCGCGCGGTTTGGTGATTCTTTCCAAGCAGCTGGTCCCGGCTGTACCCAACGATCTTCTAGCTTAGGGAGACTCTTCGCTTTCCCAGAAGGCACCTGGAATATGCAAATTAGCCTCCTCAAGCTTGAATCCCTGGTTTGGTGATTCTTTCCAAGCAGCTGGTCCCGGCTGTACCCAACGATCTTCTAGCTTAGGGAGACTCTTCGCTTTCCCAGAAGGCACCTGGAATATGCAAATTAGCCTCCTCAAGCTTGAATCCCACATATCTCCTGATGAAGGGGTCTGAGATCTCCGAAACGCATTGAATAAAGCCACATCCTATATGACATACAGTACATCTGGACTTTCACTTATTCAGTAGCACAGAGTGAATTCACGTCTACCCATTTTTTTTCCCTTCGGTTGGTCAATATTGGACTTGTGGATCTGCTGCAGCGAATACTATCATACGCCATAAACTGGCTCTAGCTGGTGAGTACAATCCTATTGCGTCTAACCATCTGAATCTCGGATAAGACTCTATTTTGCGCTATTTCTCCAACAGTATGTATATAGTACTGTACGACATATACCATCTGATGTTTGTGTACATAGTATGCCACATACAGTGTACAGGAGAATACATAGCTGGTATATGATATACTGTAACTACAGATATTATGCCAACCGCATATTATATAATATTGAATGTCTGTGCACATACCACATATAGTGTACAGATTAGTACATGATATATTGTGAATACAGACTTGAGATAATATGTATCAATTTATATTGTAACATCCGATCTCTGTATCACAGTATGTTATATACCCATTAATTTTCCCAAGGGCACATAAGAGACCGTGACTGTTGTCCAGGGCTGAATCAATAGGCTGAAATTAATTATAGTCAATATTAATATTAACATATTAATTACAATGAATAAGAAAACATAATAATTATATCACTTAATATTGAATAGATTTAATGCTAATTTAGAATATCATCAAAAAGCTAATTTATTTCATTTCTTCAATGCAAAAACTCATATTATATAGAGTCAATACAAACAGAGTGATCTATTCCAAGTGTATATTTTTGTAAATGTTGATGATTATGGCTTAAAGCCAATGAAAACCCAAAAGTCATTATTTCAGTAAATTAGAATAATTACCAAAAATCATGTGCAAAGGCTTAATAAGCATTTAAAAAGGTCCCTTAGTCTGTTTCAGTAGGCTCCACAATCATGGGGAAGACTGCTGACTTGACAAATGTCCACAAGGCAGTCATTGACACACTCCACAAGGAGGGTAAGCCACAAAAGGTCATTGCTAAAAAAAAGCTGGCTGTTCACAGAGTGCTGTATCCAAGCATATCAATGGAAGGCTGAGTGGAAGGAAAAAGTGTAGTGGAAAAAGGTGCACAAGCAACCGGGATAACCGCAGCCTTGAAAGAATTGTTAAGAAAAGTCCATTCAAAAGATTAGGGGAGACTCACAAGGAGTGGACTGCTGCTGGAGTTATTGCTTCAAGAGCCACCACACACAGACGTATTCAGGACATGGGCTACAAGTGTCGCATTCCTTGTGTCAAGCCACTCATGACAAATAGACAATGCCAGAAGTATTTTACCTGGGCCAAGGAGAAAAAGAACTGGACTGTTGCTCAGGGGTCCAAGGTTTTGTTTTCAGATGAAAGTAAATTTTGCATTTCATTTGGAAATCAAGGTCCCAGAGTCTGGAGGAAGAGTGGAGAGGCCACAATCCAAGCTGCTTGAGGTCTAGTGTGAAGTTTCCACAATCAGTAATGGTTTGAGGAGACATGTCTTCAGTTGGTGTAGGTCCACTATGTTTTATTAAGACCAAAGGTGGCACAGCCGTCTACCAGGAAATTTTAGAGCACTTCATGCTTCCCTCTGCCCACAAGCTTTTTGGAGATGGAAATTTCATTCTCCAGGATTTGTCACCTGTTCACACTGATAAAAGTACCAATACCTGGTTTTAAAACAAAATTATCACTGTGCTTGATTGGCAGTCAAACTCACCTCACCTTAACCCAATAGGAAATCTATGGGGTATTGTCAAGAGGAAGATGAGAGACACCAGACCCAACAAGGCAGATGAGTTGAAGGCTGCTATGAAAGCAACCTGGGCTTCCACCTCAGTAGTGCCACAACAAGCTGATCGCCTCTGTGGAGACCAGACTGAACCAAAGGATCCATTTTGTCTCCCAGATTAAATCTGCTTCTGCACAGCAAACTTGACATTTCCTTTTATAGAAGTAATCACGCGCGCATTTCTCCTTGATATTGTAGCCTTTCACCCACATACCAGATATTGTAACTTTTCACTAGTATAGATTTGCTTTGTAAGTGATTATGAAATATGAGCGCTTGTGCGCATGTCTGTAAATGCCTAACTTCTTACTATATAAAGAAGGGGCAGCGCCCAGTGAGGCAGGCGTGCTCCGGGGCTACCCCTGTTTATGAACACACAACCTTTGTGCTGCGTGTCATTTACTTGGATTCCTCAATCCAGGAAGCCAGGGACGGAAGAGGACTCAACATTTCTTGGCGCCCGAAACAGGGACCCGAGGCGAGAGTGTCTACTCGAGATTCACCTACGGATACGGACAACGGAGATCTGGGATAATGGACGGCAAATGAATTGAAAAACCTGGCCAGGTAAGAGACATTATTAGTTCTCTTATCTGCCCTGTATTATCCGAAAGATCTCTACGAGCCGTGTCACGCTGGGTTAGTCTAGTAGTGAGTAGATACCTATAAAACTCGGGTTACCATATTGTATAGATTTATGAGTCCTGTCCCTGGCAGTGTGTGAACAAGTGTGAAGGTTGTGGCATGTTATGAAAGAAGGATAAAAGTACGTAGAACAATAAGCCGAAATTGCTAGGACAAGTCTTATTAGTGAAGTCAGCCTAACTGGGTCATGTGGTTGCGTCCTTTCGGGGAGACCTCCGCCCATGCTTGACTCTCTTTGAGAAACTTGTTCCTTCATTTTTGGATAAGAGTTTGATAGAATGAGCCCAGGACACGAGTCCATGAGCCTGGGACAAGTATGATAACAGAGACGGAAAGTTTGGTGATCTGTTTGGTGTTGCTGTTCCTGTTTGCGTGCATTGTAGGAATCAAGTTTATTCTGCACATTAGAAAGAACGGAGCAGATCAGCCCTTCAATATCTTAGCTCCCTAGGAAAGAAGACAACGAGACATCACTCTAGTGAGGTGATTGTCCAAACGTCACCTAGGATAAGTGTAGCTATTATTGAAAAGAAAAATGGGAAATAAACAGACAAAATCCATCTTAGGACAAGTAGAAGCAAAAGATATCATACAGGAAAGATGTGGAAAGACAGTCAGAAGGCAGATCAGAAGGGTAAGAGAAAAATTGGGAATTTCAGAAGCACTTATGTTCAGTACAGAATGGGAAAAACTGAGTAAAGAACGAGGTGGAATTATCAAAGACAATGGGTGGGAAGAAATCATACACTGTATGATAAAGGTCTCAAAAACAGCTAAAGAGGAGAATTGGAAGTATGATCCAGACACTTCCAAATGGAGTATGGGTACGGGAAAATGTTGTGCCACGACTCATTCAGTTCCTCCTACTTACCTAGATCCGAATGTTCAACCATTTGTACCTTCTGAAGGAGGACAAACCAAACCAAATTTATATCCTGGGTTAAATGGGGTGGAAGGATGGGTGTGCAAAAATTGTGGCCAGCAGAATCCAGACTGGAGAACTGAATGTTCTGCCTGTGGGGCCCCCAGAGGTCATCAATTGTTAGCTCCTGTTAGGATAGTACCGAAACCCTTCAGAGAAACTGGTGTAGATGGAGCAATGGCAACTAGATATCACCAAACCCGACAATACTTCCCTTGGTCCCCCGCTGAAGGAATGTCTCTTCTACATTATGCACCAGATCCTACCCAGTACCCAGTTAGATTCGCACAGTATATTCAGCAAATTATGCAGACTCATGCAGGAGTCTGGGCAGATGGAGAGGAATTATGTAGAATGAAAATGACTCCTGGTCTCTTCCAGGAACTGCTAACACATCTACAGGGACACAGGCCACAGGTGGGACAGGAGCTACAAGAGGGACAAGCGGGACAAGGTGCCTTACAAACGATAGAATCAGGAACACAATTTGTAGACCATTTAATAGTTTTCATGAGGCAGAAACAGAGGCAGAGAGGAACAACGGGAGTGGTGGCTCAGAGACCTGGACAATCGGTAGATGAATATTATCTAGGGGTAGAGAATAATTTTAGAGATGAAGGAATAGATCTAACCGCTCCAGGAATGATGAGGTTAATTACAAAAACCTTTATAGATGGATTGTCTCCAAAAGTAAAGGAAAAACTTAAGGCTGCAACTCCTGATTGGAGAACCTTGGAAGACCCACACTTGGCCAGGCAAAAAGCCGTAGGGATAGAGTTGGATTTAAGAGAAAATCATAAGCCTGTCAGAATAGCGCAAGCAAACACAACAGGTGGAAGGGCAAGACATAATTTTCCCTGTCATTACTGCAAGAAACCAGGACATTTCCAGAAAGAATGTAGAAAGAAGCAGGCAGACATAAAATCAGGAAAATTTGTACCAAAGAATAAGCCCTCAGACATCCAACAGACATCCATAGTGGATGGTCCCATACCAGACTCAGATTGACTCAATGTGTTACAAACTTCCCTACCAGCTAGAAGACCTATAATACAGGTGAATGTGGGGGGAAGAGAGATTCCATTTTTAATAGATACAGGTGCAACTTCCTCAATTTTGAATCAAGATTTTCTTCCAAACCCGGAAGATATTTCACAACAAACAACTTTTGCTGAGGGTTATGATGGGGTAATTCAAACACTACCATACACTGTGCCCCTAGAGGTCTCCTTAGGACCTAAATGTTTTGCATCCAGATTTTTGTATGCCAGAGGTGCCCCAACATGTTTGTTGGGAACTGATGTCTTGAAGAAATTAGAAGCTAACATCAATTTTAGGGAAGATGGCACAGTCATGCTGACTATCCCTGATGATGCGGAAACATTAGAACAATATGTCAGAATTCAGGCTTTTGAGGATTATACTGAAGAAAAAGAGTACACCACAGATCTAGACCTCTCAACAGTCCCAGAAACACTGTGGGCACAGGGTGACACTGATGTGGGATTATTGCATATCTCTCCTGTAAAACTATCTGTGCAACCAGGAACTGTTCTCCCACAGCTCAGACAATACCCTGTGAGTGCCCAGCAGGAACTAGCGATTACAAAACAGATAGAGGGATATAAAGAGAAAGGAGTTTTGGTAGAGATACAATCACCTGCTAACACTCCTCTGTATCCAGTCAAGAAGAGAACTCTTGATAAGGGTTCTATGCCCAAATATCGTATGGTACATGATCTAAGAGAAATAAACAAAGTTCTAGATCCAATCACCCCAGTTGTACCCAATCCTCATACGTTACTATCACAGATACCAGCCAGTTCTCAAGTGTTTACTGTAATAGATCTTTCAAATGCATTTTTCTCGGTTCCTTTACACCAAGACAGTTGGCATTTGTTTGCATTTACATTTAAGGGCAAACAGTTGGCGTGGACACGCCTTCCACAGGGAATGATACACTCCCCTACTCTTTATTCAAATGCCCTACAAACAGTCCTTCAGAGGTTTGAACCCGAACCACAGGTAGTAATTTTGCAGTATGTGGATGACCTACTACTTTGCTGCCCAGATCTAGAAACTGCAGAAAGGTCCACTGTGAGTTTACTATGTTTCCTAGAAAAAGAAGGGTGTAAAGTGAATAGACAAAAGCTACAAGTTTGTCAGACCAAAGTGGTCTTTCTAGGTCATTGCATTTCTCAAGGTAAAAAGCATCTTACACCTCAAAGAACTGAAGCAATAAGACAGATGAATGAGCCTAGAAATCATAAACAGCTACGAGCATTTTTAGGAATAGTGTCTCATTGTAGACAATGGATTATACATGCCAGTCAACTAATGCAACCACTGTATGACTGTGTAAAAAGTGAACCTTATTTGTTGACAAAAGAAGGTCAGATTTCGTTCCAACAATTAAAATATGCCCTTGTTTCAGCTCCAGCGTTAGGGCTACCAGACTACACCAAACCATTTCAGCTTATGGCTGTAGAAGTTGATTCCCATGCTACAGGAGTTCTTACCCAGAAGCATGCAGGGAAACAAAGACCAATTGCATATCTTTCAGCAAGGTTAGATCCCGTAGCTAGAGCAGCGCCAACCTGTGTACGTGTAGTTGTTGCTGTCTCACTATTGTTGGACAAAGCATCAGAAATTGTCCTAGAGCATCCACTCACAGTTCAAACTACACATGATGTTTATGGGATATTAAACCAGGTCCAACCAAAACACATCTCCATGGCCAGACATTTGCGGCTTCAGTGTTCTTTGCTGCTACCCTCCACTATCACATTTGCAAGGCTTCAGACTCTCAATTTAGCTACACTGCTACCTCTCGAGTCTGAAGGGGGGAATAAGGACACTGATACACACACAAATTTTTTCCCTACAGACACACATGATTGTACAGAGCTCATTTTACAAGAAACGGTAGGCTTACCCAATGTATCCGAAACACCACTTCAAAATCCAGATTTAGAGCTGTTTATAGATGGTAGTAGGTTTGCAGATGACACAGGTAACTTCCATACAGGGTATGCAGTTGTGTCAGGATCTGAAACTCTCAAAGCAGAACCGCTTCCACCGAAACAATCTGCACAAGAAGCAGAACTAACAGCATTGATTGAAGCTCTAAAAATAGCTGAGAATCAGACAGCTAATATATACACTGATTCTAGGTATGCACATGGTATTGTGTTTGATTTTGGAGTAATCTGGAGAGCTAGAGGTTACATGACAGCGTCAGGACAACCTGTAAAACATGCCTCTCTGATCAAACAGATCTTAGAGGCTGCACAAGAAACAAAAGAAGTAGCAGTAATCAAGGTAGCTGCACATGTGAGACTCGACACTAGGGAATCTAGGGGAAATGATAGGGCTGATAAAGCAGCCAAAGCAGCAGCAGTCAAACCCTTACAACAGGTCCATACTGTAAACCTCACAGAAAATACTGAAGATAGACTGAGACAAGCACAGGAAGATGCAGGAGAAGAGGAGAGGGACAGGTGGAAAAAGGAAGGGGCAGAAGAACAAGAGGGAATTTGGAAGAAAAATGGACTAATATGTCTACCTAGAGCCTGGTACCCGATAGTAGTTGGTGGATTACATCACCCTACGCATGTGTCTGCAAATGCAATGACACTACTGGCAAAGCAAGTCTGGTTGGCTCCAGGTTTTGGCAACTACGCAAGAGACTATTGTGCTGCATGCGCTATATGCCTGACACATAATCCCGGACAGACAGCAAAGACCCCTATGAAGCACCACGTCCGACCTCTCTACCCGTTTCAACGGTTGCAGATAGACTTTATCCAGCTGCCAAAGAGTAATGGGTATGAGTATGTGTTGGTGTGTGTGGACATGTTCTCGGGGTGGCCAGAGGCCTATCCAGTTCGGAAAGGCTTCAGCTAAAAACACTGCTGTAAAGCTAGTTACCGAACTGGTGCCCCGTTATGGTCTCCCTGAAGTGATCGAGTCAGATAGGGGTACTCATTTCACTGGAGAAATATTTCAAAATGTACTAAAAATGTTGGGTGTTGAAAGTCAGTTACACACTCCGTATCATCCTCAAAGTTCTGGTAAGGTAGAACGCATGAATGGAACTTTAAAATTAAAAATACAGAAAGCCATGGCTGAAACAGGAAAGCCTTGGACAGAATGCCTTTCACTGGCCCTTTACTCAATACGCAATACCCCAAGGGGTAAGACTAAACTGTCTCCATATGAAATTTTGTTTGGCAGGACTGCCAATTTAGGATGTTACTTTCCACAGCAACTTGTGTTAAATATTGAATCACTGACTTCCTATGTGCAAAATCTTCAGAAACAATTAACTAAGGTGCATGCACAAGTTTTTGCTTCCCTTCCAGATCCTGATAACACTGAAGGAAGTCACAAGTTGGAACCAGGTGATCAAGTCTATATAAAAAGACACACCAGAAAGGCTCTTGAACCAAGATTTGACGGACCCTTCCAAGTCCTGTTGACAACACCTACATCAGTCAAGCTTGAAGGAAAGGCATCATGGATACATTATACTGCCGCATAAAGAAGAAAATGCACAAGCTTCATGCAAAAATTTATGACAAATAATAAAAGAATATGTCAAAGGGGGGAATTGTGGAGACCAGACTGAACCAAAGGATCCATTTTGTCTCCCAGATGAAATCTGCTTCTGCACAGCAAACTTGACATTTCCTTTTATAGAAGTAATCACGCGCGCATTTCTCCTTGATATTGTAGCCTTTCACCCACATACCAGATATTGTAACTTTTCACTAGTATAGATTTGCTTTGTAAGTGATTATGAAATATGAGCGCTTGTGCGCATGTCTGTAAATGCCTAACTTCTTACTATATAAAGAAGGGGCAGCGCCCAGTGAGGCAGGCGTGCTCCGGGGCTACCCCTGTTTATGAACACACAACCTTTGTGCTGCGTGTCATTTACTTGGATTCCTCAATCCAGGAAGCCAGGGACGGAAGAGGACTCAACACCTCCATGCTATGCTGTTGTGGACGGGAAGGGTGGACATATGGTGCAGCCCTCGGATCAGAGTTTTCAGACCTTCGACTATCCTGGTCTGAAGACTGCACTTTGCCCATGTCTGTTATATACGAGCCGTATGCTAATCTGTATACTGGGTGTTATGTACCATACTATGTACTATACTATGTGCACATATATACAGTGTTATATGCACAGACTGGGCTAGAAGACAGGATAAAGAAGTGCAACAGGATCTTGTCAGGTTAAAATTTATTAAAATATAAAGGTTATGCTAACAATTTTGGAGCACATGATCCCAGCTGCTGCAGGTCCACGGGTCATTAGATCATATGTGAATGTAAGTAGAGGAGATTGAGAATGTTCCGCGCTGCTGGTAAGTGGAATAGCAAATTCAGGTACACACCGGAAGGGTATGCAGCTTTTAATTTGTTGACACGTTTTGAAGTTACTATACTTCTTCTTCAGAACAAAAACCATATAATACCATATTGGAATAGAAAGTAATCAAAATATGTTATGTGCCAATAAATTGTACCAATAAAAACAAGCCCTCTCATGACTCTCTCAGTTTCTCCATCTCCTCTCCTGCCGGCGTTGGCAGAGATCGCACTGCACTTGGGTGATATCAAAGTTCAGTGCAATGTTTCACATGCACCTATAGACTTATATGGGCGCGTGCAATCTGAATTTGGCTTGCAATCGCAGCATGCTGTCTGATCAGGATCTAATCAGAGCATGTGAAAAAACGCCACTGAGATCAGAAGCATAGGATTAAATTGGTACAAATGCAATGCGATTTATAATTCGATTGCATTTGTCCAATTTAATCGCAGGTCAGAGCGAGCCCTAACATCTATCTTATGCTCTAGGCTGAGCACTTACACCAGAGATTCCGTGTAAATCTTTGCATTACATCAAATATTTCCTAGAATGAGGCAGTTGGGGACACTGTGGACGCTGTCTGGCCTATGATCCAGCGGTGTTAGTCTTTTAACAGTTAACAGAAATGCATTGGCTTCCACGTTACTGATAGAACAAAGACTCTGGAAAAGTGCCATGGCTCCTCGCCCCCCAAAAGAAATCCAGTGAATTCTGCGCTCCCAAATCCAGTTCCACATCTCCCGTCTGACCCCCTCAGTGTGCCTAAACCACATTTAACGTCCACGTTTGGTATTTTTGCAGCGATTTCTGTAGCCCACTTAATTTACTTGGCCAAGAACGAGCCAAGAATGAGCTTGGCATAAACTATGGGCACTACAATGTATGGGCACTACAATGTACGGGCAATATAATGGAAGTTTCGCAGTTTTCACTCAGCAACATCCACTGCTACTTGCTTCTGAAAACACACATGGAGTAAAAATTGTCACTACACCTGTAGATAAATTTCGGGAGGGGTGTAATGTCCAAATTAGGGTCACTTGAGGGGGGATTCTGCTCTTCTGGCACTTAAGCGATCTGTATATGGAGTCTGCAAACTAGTCTAAGATAATTTGTTCTCCAAGAGTCAAATAGCACTGCGTTCCTCTGGAGTCTGAAAGTGTGACTGAGCAGTACTGTACAGACACATATTGGGTACTGCTATGTTCAGCAGAAATTGTGTGACAAATTTTGTTGCCAGTTTTACTCATCTCCCCATGTGAAAATATAAAATCTGAGGCTAAAACAAATTTTTTTCTGGTAAAAAAGTAATAATTGCTTCTTCACTAACCAATGGTATAAAATTCTGTGACACATTTGTGATGTCAATATGATCACTGCACCCCTATCTTTCCTGCACCCCTAGATGGATTTATTGAGAAGTATAGTTTGTCCAAAGGGGCACTTATGGGGGGTTCTGCTGTTTTGGAATTTTAGGAGATTTGTTAATGTGACATGTGTAGCGTTTCCCTTACTTCGGGTCTTGGCACTCGCTTGGCACGGGAATAACACATACAGGCACGATTTCTTACACAAATTAAGTCCGTTCCGGTTTATTAAAGCGCACCGTAAGCCAGGTTACACACAGTCTGTTACTTTAACACGTGTGGCTTTACAAAACATTCGGTAGTCACGTTTTTTTTCTCCTTTACAGTTCATTACATGCATCAACGGAACATATTAAACCCCGACAGTCTGTTCCAATGGCAGATACGTCTCTGCCGTATATTACAGGTTTTTCCCATACCAGGGTTTACCTCTCAGGAGCTTCGGCTCCACACACTGACTCCTGCCAGTGCTGGTTTACAGGGAAACTGCCTCACTGGGATCACTGTCCTTGTGACCAGGGCACCTCAGATAGTCCAGACCCACAGTAGGAACTGTAGCTTCCCCAACTGTTGTGAATTCCGCTCTTGGGCTCCCTCCGGTGGTTGTAAGTGGCACTTTTGTGAGTTCTGCTCTTGGGCTCCCTCTTGTGGTTTCAAGTGGTATGGCTGCTCCTTGGATTTAGCTGTCAGCAGCTGCTTCTACTGATTGTCTTTTCTGCTCGGCTATTTATGCCTGGCTCTTTCCTTCAGCCAGTGCCACTTGTAAATGGTTCCTGGTTGGATTCACATCTCTTTGGATTTCCCTGTTATCCTGACCAGTTCAGCAAAGCTAAGTTCTTGCTTGCTCTTTTCTGTCCACAGATAGTGGACTTATCCGTTCTGTGCTTTCTATGTTTGTCCAGCTTATCAGTATGAATTATCTCTGTGTTGCTGGAAGCTCTGGGAAGCAGATTTACCCTCTACACCTTTAGTCAGGTGTGGAGATTTTTGTAATCTCTGCATGGATTTTTGTAGTGTTTTATACTGACCGCACAGTATTCCATCCTGTCCTATCTATCTAGCTAGACTGGCCTCCTGTGCTCATCCTGGTTTCATTCTGTGTATGTCTTTTCCTCTCCACTCACAGTCATTATTTGTGGGGGCTAATCTATCCTTTGGGGATTTTCTCTGAGGCAAGATAGTTTTCCTGTTTCTATCTTTAGGGGTAGTTAGATCTTAGGCTGTGACGAGGTGCCTAGGGAGAGTTGGGAGCATCCCACGGCTACTTCTAATGTTGTGTTGAGCTTAGGGACTGCGGTCAGTACAGATACCACTTCCTTCAGAGCTCGTTCCATGTTGCTCCTAAACCACCAGATCATAACACCCAACACAGAAACCATCTCAGGCTCTGTACATGCAGCCTTTCCATGCGCTTGCAGGAAGTCCAATCACAGGCACTTCCAACACACAGGCCATCAGTCCATGACCTAAGCAGGTGCTTACAGGACTCCAGTCCATCCGCAGACAATCCAACACTCTGACCATTCTAGGACTCACACTCTTACCAGGTGCTTGCAGGACTCCAGTCCATACTAGGACAATCCAACACCACCACCATTCAGTCCATAGCCTCAGCAGTGCTTCCAGGACTACAGCCCACTTCAGGACAATCCAACACCCAGGCTATTGCAGGACTCACTCTACAGTGCTTCCGGGACTTCACTCCAACGCCAGGAGAATCCAACACTGACTGTTCATTAGGTCCACGGTCTCAGTGTTTCCAGGACTCCAGCCCATACCAGGACAATCCAACACTGACCGTTCATCAGGTCCACGGTCTCAGGTGCTTGCAGGACTTCCCCAATGCCAGGAGACTCCAACACCGACCCTCCAGGACGTAGCACATGGAACAAACGGATCCATACACAGGAACCACACAGGAACCCTTGTGACCCACACCCTGGTCACATTACATACCTGTAACCACTCCCCTGGGTGGGAGTGTGGGTGTGTGTGGCTAGTTTGATCCTCCCATCTCTCATAACTAGCCCTGCCAATCTCCCATTAGCATTTACACAATTACTTGTGGGACTACAGGTCCCAGCACACCAACTTATCTTCAGACTGACAGCGCAGAGTGTCTTCCTGTGCAACACAAACACCGGCCATTTACACTCCTGCCAGACTTTGTCTCATCAAATTTATGCTTCCTAGCGCATCTTGAAGCACACACATCGCCCCCTGGCTGTAATGTGGGTCACTGCACCACACATGGTACCTGGAAACCATAACAGCCAAATCTGCACTGCAGTAGGTCATCCATTCCCTTCTGAGCTGTTCAGTGTGCTTACAAAATAGCTACCGATTACATGTAGGGTATTGGTGCACTCAGGAGAAATTGCACAACAAACTGTGAGGCCTATTTTTCGTATAAGCCCTTATAAATAATTCAAAATTTGGAGCTAAAACATCATTTTAATGGCAAAAATATAATTATTCTTTCTTCACTGCCCAATGGTATAAAATTCTGTGAGGCAAATGTGGTGTCAATATGCTCATGGTACCCATAGATTAATTAATTGAGAGATGTAGTTTGTAAAATGGGGTCACTTATGGGAGTTAGGCTCTTCTGGCTAATGTGATCGCACCCTCAAACCATTCCAGCAAAATCTTTAATATGGCGCTCCTTCCCTTCTGAGCTTTTCACTGTGCCTCAAATGTAGTTTTGAACCACATTTTAGGTATTGACGTACTCAAGAGAAATTATGTAACAAATCATATGGTCCATTTTCTCCTATTATCCTTTTTGAAAGTTAAAAACTTGGAGCCAAAGCAACATTTTAGTAAAAAAATTTTTTTAATTTTGCTAAGTTTTCACTTTTGTTTTGTAAAATTATCAATATTTTCATAAATAAATGCAAATCATATCAACTTAAATTTAACACTAATATGACGTATGTTACGCCCAATAGTGGCAGATGTGGATTTGTGGACCCACCGTGCCACAGGGCAGGGCCTGCCCATGAAGGGGAATAGTTATTTGGTATTTAGCTTTTCACTGGAGCTCCTGATGGTTGAGACAGACTGGGCTGCAGGTAGCCGCCAGGTACCAAACCTAGGCAGAGCCTGGTACTGCAACTGCTGACCCCAGGCGTCAGATACGCTCACTCTAATTAGGGCTCGGTTTCCTTTCAGACTAGTAAGTTCTGGCATCTCTACAGAATGGTTACTGACATGGATTCGGGCTTGGTTCAGACATGCTGGTCTAGGATACTGGATCAGGGTTTGGCCGCACACAGACCAGGAGACGAGGTTCAGTCATTGAGCACTCTGGGACCAGGGGTTGAGGATCAGGCACTGGCCACTCCGGGAGCAGGGGGCGAAATGCAGGCAATGGTCGCTCAGGGACCAGTGGACAAGATTCAGGCAATGGCCACTCCGAGACCAGGGGACAAGATTCAGGCACTGGCCGCCCTGGGATCAGGGGACTACAGATACAGGACTGGACACACAGGGACCAGATGACTTTGGATATAGGACTGGACACACTGGAACCACGAGACTATGGATACAGAACTGGCCACACTGGGTGGGACCAGGGATACAGGTTCATGATACTGGCTGCACCGGCACCAAGGGACCTCACAACTCACTAGTAGTACACCTTACTAACTAATCATTCTACATGTTGCTTGGCGACTTCATAGGGGAGAGGGAGTTTTTCATACACGATGTCTACCAGCTATTGGCTTGGAGTCATATTGCAGGTGTACTAATTATACTATATGCTTCTCAGCACCCATTTAGAGCATTTAGTACATGCTCGCTGCCCCTTTAAAAACAGAGGAGCGCACGCACGCACATACTAGGCGTGCCGCAGTCCTGCACACAGGAAGGAGCAGCACGCCAGGGACCGTACCAGGGCCCAGGGTGGTGAGTAAGCCGGCGTTGCTGCAAGGAGGAAGAAGGGTTGCCGGCAGCAGTGCTACAAAATACAACGTCCTCAAAAAGCGTTCCAGAGTTATTACCTCATAAAGTGACACTGGTCAGAATTGAAAAAAATGGCCAGGTTATAAGAGTGAAAACAGGCTATGGGGTGAAGGGGTTAGCTCGGGAGATACATCATGTTAGGTTTAGGGTCCTCGCAAAGGGGAACGCCTTGTCCCTGGCTGTTGAGCTCACACAATTTGGTCTCCTCCATGCCAGGTATTCTGACACCGCTCTCTTGCCGGCTGATTATTACTAATCTTAGCTGACAACAGAGTGGACAATGTGTGTAGATCACACAGTGTACAGCCCCTGAAAGGAATGTCACTGATGACGCTTACTTTCAGAGAGGGGACAGGAGCTGTAGCTGTGACCACAGCCTCAGCCCCCTGCTCTGATTACACTTTGTTTGTGTATCCTAGCATGCACTGGAGGCTCTCAAATGAATCGTTCTCATACAGGAAATAGGTAAAAAATACAATAGGAGTTAGATATTGTGTAGGGAATGGTAGAGAATTTTATTTATTAGAAAATAGCTTAGATTACGGCACTAAATAGATAGGAATTGAGAATGAAATTAAGTTTGACTTCGTACCTCTGTCCTTTTGTGTAATAGGTTCATTATGCAGCAATGGTCTGCATTATATCACAAAACACAATGCCGAGTTTATATAATAAATTATTTTCTTGTCTGATGCTGGAGAGATTACCGTATATACTCGACTATATGTGTAACACCCCAGGTAACCGGTTGTTAGGAAGGAAGGATCCCTTTAACAGGTAACCAGCACATAGACTGTTCCAAGACTGTTCTGTTTCCAGGCTAGAAGGGGGAGCTCTGAACCCGGTTTCAGGGGAGCTTCCCTAGATATATATTCTGGCCTGGGGGAGGAGTTAGTCAGTCTGTCAGAGACAAGGAAGGAGTTCAGTCAGTGAGAGGAGTCTGTCAGAGGGACAGAGGAGAGAGGAAGTCAACAGAGAGAGTCAGAGAGAGGAAAGCTGGGGCCGTGCAGAACCATGGATCTGCAGCTCCTGAAAGGAAAGAGAGGAAGAGCCGTCTGTAGGAGACTGAAAGGGGAAGAGAAGCATAGGAGAAGTAAAGAGCTGGAGGGAGGCTGCAACTGAGCTTTCTCCATTCTGAAGCACAGAATTCCGGAAGCCGGAGGACCAAGGTTGTGGGGGTAACTCTGTGCCCCATGGCAGAAATCGGCAGACAGGAAATTGCAGGTCGTCTGTCCATCATTAACACACGAAGGCACAGTAACAGATAGAGCCCGGAGTCATCTGAGAGACACCTGTAAAAAGGCTCGAGTTACCTGCCATATGGGTAGTGTCCTACCAACAAGGGGGGCAGAGAACGTGAGGACCTTGTGTGATGCCTAAGGGAGCAAGGGACTACAACACAGTGCAGAAGGGAAGGCTTCCAACCCCACCTGGCTAGGGGGATTCCTGAGTCGCTTCCAAGCCAGCCGAACCATACCAGTACCTGTGATCCGGTACCCTGGACTGTGGCTGCTTTATACTAGTAAAGAGGTAAGGAGACTGCAACCTTGTGTCCTCCGTTTCTTACTACACCATCTTTATCTACTACACCGGGAGACCTGGGGACCCAGCTTCACCTGTGGGAAGCCATACTATCCCATCTGCCATAACATCACCTCAGTGGATCCCTTTAAGCAGCGTCGGTCATCCGTGACCGAATACCACAGGTGGCGTCACAAACATTCTTATTCCTAAAAACCCCTTTAAAGACCTTGCCTATAATTTCGATGCTCAGGGCCACAGACTGGGTCACTGCCACCGTGTCCACCCCTTTAATGATGACCGGACCCAGTACCAAGTATCCCTAAGGCCTTGGGCACTCCATAAGCCGACCCGAGTATAAGCCGAGGCACCTACTTTTGCCACGGAAAACTGGGTAAGCTTATTGTCTCGAGTATAAGCCAGGTTTGCATCGTCCCCTCATCCCTGTCCTGCTATGCATGGCTCCCCCTTTCCTGTCCTGGTATGAATGCCTCCCCATCCCTGCCCCTGTCTGCATGCCTCCCCCGTTCCATCCCTGTATGCATGCCTCCTTATACCCTATCCCTGTGTGCATGTTTCCTATTGAAAAAAAAAACAAAATATCATACTCACCTACCTGCGCGCCCTGGGTGCTGGCACTGCATCTCGTTTTGGCCGCCTGTGCCTGCCTGCAGCTCTTCCTGTGCTCAGCGGTCATGTGGTACCACTCATTAAAGTAATGAATATGCGCTCCACGCCTATGGGAGTGGAGACGCGTTAATATTCATCACCTTAATCAGCGGTACCACGTGACCGCTGAGCACAGGAAGAGCTGCAGGAAGGCGCCAGCGGCCGGTACGAGATTCAGTGCCAGCACCGAGGACAGGTAGGTGAGTATGATGTGTGCTGGTTCCTGGTACCCGCTGCTCCGCTGCCCTTCCTGCTCCACCAGCTTTCTGTACCGTGACTCGTGTATAAGCCAAGGGGGGGGGCGTTTTCAGCACAAAAAAATGTGCTGAAAAACTCGTCTTATACACGGCATCTAAAAACACTACAGAAGCAAACTTAAAAAAATCTAAAATTTGTTTTAGTCACAACTGTATACCCTTTGCCATGCTCCATGATGGAATTTGTGATTGGTGGTGGTCATATAACCAAAACCCAAGGATTGCTTGAAAAAAAGGACTGTTGTGTCCTGCTGAGCATTGTACCTGTTTAGATTATGTCAGCATTTCTCCGCTCTGCTTGAAGAGCTCAGCTGAGTATGGAAGATGTCAGTGGAGCCTGTGACTGAAGTGGTTTGGCTTTGTGCTCTGTACTTAAAGCCGCAGCATTTCAGTCCGCCCCTCTCAACAAGGTCAGCACTAAACACAGTCATATATCTCTTCTTCCCCCTGATCAGCTCTCAAGACAATGTTAAGGCAGCATGGTGGCTCAGTGTTTTGCAGAGCTGGGCTCCTGGGTTCAAATCCCACCAAGAACAACATCTGCAAAAAGTTTGTATGTTCGTGTGGGTTTCCTCCAGGTACTCCAGTTTCGTATGTATGTAAATGTAATGTATATCTAGCGCTACGGAATATGATGGTGCTATATTAGCAATGCATAATAATAAAGGCAATTCTACTACACTATTCTGGTACAGTTACCACAGCCCAGCTGTGTCACATAATCAAGTGATTGCAGAGTTCTGCATCCATAGAAGAGAGCATCTCCATTCCCCGTGAGCGGATAGTGCTGCCCCCTACTTTTCTGTGTTAACACTTAATGTGATCATGTGATGACATGACACAGATACACCTTACATTTTGAGTAATCAATAGCTGTTCCTATCAAGGTACTGAAATCTGTAGGGAATTTTTTCTCCGTGTTTAGGTAACAATGTTGTACAAGACGTTTCCACAAATTGCTGATTTATTGTGTTATGGCTGATGATCCACTTTACTCTTTTACAATATGCATCTTGGTCTCAATTTCGAGACTAACACTATGAAATTGCTTTGAACACAAAACTGGGCAAATGGAGAAAAAAAAACAGTAAACTGAGACCTGTGAGTAATGCTTTACAGTCCAATGGAAACATCTCAGTGCTGCTTTACAGGACAAATAAACAGTCTGGGTTACAAGATGCCTGTGGTCAGGGCTGAGAGCACTGAAAAGCAACAAGGGTAGTACAATTTGTATAAAAAGTCAGGGAATCTACATATGCTCTGCTTACATAAAAAAAATATTTAATTATATTCTCCAAAATATGCCATCTAGCATTCCAGAAAGCACAGCTCTATTTAACGTCCAGTATATTTTATCTTAGGTAAAGATAGGGTGCCTGCTTTTGGTAGATGGGAAAAGATGTGCTTTGTAATGCTCAAGAGATAACTCAAATATAATACTTCAGCACAGGATAAAAACACTCTGCATTCTCAACATGGACGTTCATAGCATTCCCACCGGATATGCCATAACTGTCTGATAGATGTGAGTCCCACCTCTGGGATCCGCACATATGTGGAGGTTCCCTGAGCCACCTGGTAAGGCAACCCCATATCCAAGAAGAATATGAATGGAGCAGTGGCCAAGCATTGCTATTTTTTTACCCCCTAAAAAGCAAGACAGATTTATAAATCATTTATATTATATGCAACTAAAATTGTACTATTGAAAAATATAACTTGTTGTTTTGCTAAAAAAAAACAAGCCCCTACAAGCTTATTATTGCCTTTGAAAAAAGTTATCCCTGATCTGTAGGGATCCCCAGCAATTTGAAGATCAGATCTCTGCAACCCTGAGAATGAGGCTATACAGCCCGGTGTTAGATGGCGAGAAGGGGCACATGCTTAACCTTGTTTTCATTCATTGTCAGTGATACTGCTGGAAAAAGTTATGCATCAGTTCCATTTTTGCTGCTTTTTTTCCTTGTGAAATTAGCCCCAAATCCTTATGTCAGCAAAGTCAATGAGAATCTTGAAATACTGTGCACATGATCAGTAATTTTCAGGATTTGTGCTGCTTTTAAATCTGCAGCATGTCAACATGTTTTTGATGCGTTTTTCACCCATTGACTTCAATTGAGTCAGTCAAAAATGCAAGTATAAAAATGTTTGTGGATTTGCACATCTTGTCCAGCAAGACATCAATCACTATGGCCTGGTATCGTCGCATGGGGATCAATGTGGGAAGATTGAAGTGTACACTACACAACGTGATGATCTCTACCTACACATGTATGCCAACCTGATGCATTCTACACTACTCATGTATGCCAACCCGATGCACTGTACACTTCTCACATATGCCAACCTGAAGCACTCTGCACTACTCATGTATACCAACCTGATGCACTCTGCACACCTTATGTACTGTATGCCAACCTGATGCACTCTACACAATTTGCTTATGCCAACCTGATACACTCTACACAACTCATGTATGCCACCTGATAAAATTCACATACCAGGAAAACACTAAATCAATTCCAATATAGGGTCACTTGTGGGGGGTTTCCACTGTTTAGGCACATCAGGGGCTCTCCGAACGCGACATGACACCCGCAGACCATTTCATCAATGTCTGTGTTCCAAAACTGGGCACATATTGCTGGAATTTGAGCCTCCCCTTGACATGTATTAGGGACTCATCCACGCAGATGTTCCTTTGGGAAGTTTACACATCAGCAAACTTGTTGCTGAAGTGATCAATAACCGGACGAACTTTGAAAAGTCGGTCAAAGTTAGGGTCATCTCGGAGAGGACATTGTTCATTATCATTGTAATGCAAAAAATTTTGGATGGCCTTAAAGCATTTACGGGTCATAGCCATGCAGAACAGTGGAGTGCTATATAAAACATCAACACTCCAAAAATGTTGGAAGTTCTGGCTTCTTCACTAACCCCCATGTGAAGGATAAGGCCCCAAAACTTCATCATTTCTACTGTGTCTACAGGGGTCCAGTTAGAAAAAGATGAAAGGCGAATTTGGGCCCAAAACTGTTAAGAGTACAAATTTGTCTGGGACACCATGAGGTTTACAAAATCCTTAGAGAAAAAGGCTTAGAAAAAGTCATTTTGGTGTGGCCAGTAGTGTCAAATTTGGTTCCTGACAGGGCCTCAAAATCAAGAATCTGTGGCTCATAATCATTGGGGGGTGAAGTCCATAGGGGGTCATTAATGATGGGTGCCAGGGCCGGACTGGCCATCGGGCACTTCTGGCAAATGCCAGAAGGGCCGGTGCCAGGAGTGGGCCGCTGCCGCTATCAGCGGCGCCTGGGCCGACTCCTCCCGCCAACCCTGACTCACCCCTCTGATCGCGCGCCCCGCCCAAATTCAACTATATCGGCGTCTATGAAGCCGGTACAGTTGAATGCAATAATGGAGGAGAGAGTGTCCGCTGTCACTCCCTCTTCCATCATTCCACACTCTGGCTCGCGCACCTGCTGTGTTGCCGGGCAGACTGCAGATGCTGAGACCGGAGCCGGAAGCAGCACGGGGCACGAGGAGAGGTGAGGAGAGTGTTTTTGTTTTTTTTAATATATCAGTGAGTGATAATTGGATTGTGGGGCAATTGGGGGGGCTGTATTACATTCTATGGGGGCTGTGCTGTATTACATTCTATGGGGGGCTGTGCTGTATTACATTCTATGGGGGGCTTTATTACATTCTATGGTGGCTGCTGCATTACATTCTATGGGGGCTAGCTGCATTACATTCTATGGGGCTGGCTGCATTACATTATATGGGGGCTGGCTGCTTTACATTGCTGTATTACATTCTATGGGGGCTTTATTACATTCTATGGGGGCTGGCTGCATTACATTCTATGGGGCTGGCTGCATTACATTCTATGGGGCTGGCTGCATTACATTCTATGGGGGCTGGCTGCATTACATTCTATGGGGCTGGCTGCATTACATTCTATGGGGGCTGGCTGCATTACATTGCTGTATTACATTCTATGGGGGCTGTGCTGTATTACATTCTATGGGAGCTGGGCTGTATTACATTCTATGGAGGCTGTGCTGTATTACATTCTATGGGGGGCTGTATTACATTCTATGAGGGGCTGTATTACATTCTATGGGGGTTACATTATATTCCACGGGGGGTTGTATTATAATCTGTGGGGAGGTGGGCTGTATTACATTCTATTGGGTGCTGTATTACATTCTATGGGGTGCTGTATTATATTCTATGGGGTGCTGTATTATATTCTATGGGGGCTGCATTACATTCTATGGGGGGCTGTATTATATTCTCTTGGGGCTACATTATATTCTATGAGGGGTGATGGCATCATACTCTATGAGGGGGCTACATTATATTCTATGGGGAGCTGCATTATACTATATGAGGAGGGCTGCATTGTATTCTATGGAGGGGCTACATTATATTCTATGGGGGGCTGCATTATGCTCTATGAGGGGGCTGCCATGCATATGCAGGGGCTGCATTATACTATATGAGGGGGCTGCATTATATTTTCTGGGGGTTTACATTATATTCAGGGGGCTACAATATATTCTGTGGGGTGGCTGCATTATACTCTGGAGTGGCATCATTATACTATATGTGGGCTGCATTATACTGTATCGAGGACTATGGGGAATACATTATACTATATAAAGAACTATGGGGTGCATTATACTATGTGATGTGAATTGTACTACATGGATGGCAATGGCGGTGCATTATACTATATGGGGGACTATGAGGAGTGTATTATACTATTTGGAGGACTGTGGCAGTTCATTATATTATATTGAGGACTGAGGAATGTATTATACTATATGGAGGACTGAGCAGTGTATTTTGATATATGGAGGACTATGAGGAGTGTATTATACTATATGGATGACTGAGGAGTGTATTATACTATATGGAGGACTAATGAGTGTATTATACTATATGGAGAATTGAGGAGTGTATTATACTATATGGAGGACTGAGGAGTGTATTATACTACATGAAGGACTATTTTATTATTATTATTATTATACATTTTTATAGACTATGAGGAGTATATTATACTATATGGAGGGGTGTATTATACTATATGAAGGACAGAGGTGCACCTTATAATAAATGGAGGACTATGGGGTGTATTATACTAAACAAGAAAAATGCTGCCTATTCATCAAGTGATTGGATTGTTTATGTGGGGACAGAAATCCTTGTTCTCATCAGCACATCACTGGTGTAAACTGTAGATGTGCTGCTGATAACATGATACTGTATGGGGACAGCTTGATCTAATTGTGATTGTTCTGTTCCCTTCATTCTTTCTCAGTTGGTGTAAAGAGGCCGGGAAACAAGAGAAAGACTTCAGTATTGTCGATCACACTCATTTAGCGGCCTTAGATCAGTGCATGTAAATACAGCAGGGAGACCAGGCAAGGATAATGACAGTTGTAGTTAGCACCCGACACCTGGGAATAGCGCTAACTCTACTGCTTTTCCCAGCTGCCAAAGCATTTAATTCTGGTATGTGTAATTATTTTTATGGTTGATGTCAGCTGCGTAATGTCAGCTGCTATCAATCGCTGGTGTAAGTAATGGAGAGGTGTCTATCAGATACCCCCACTACTAGCCCAGTCCTGGCAAGACCCAGCAACTCTGAAGAGCGGTGACGGTAGCAACAGTACCGCTCTTCACAGTCGCCGAGCTCAGCGCAAGACCCGGAATATCTGAAGAGTGGTGACGATACTGATGTCACTGCTCTTCAGAGTCAACGGGTCTCATGCTGCACAGCGGAACCAAAAGTGTCTATAGGCAAAGTTTATGGAGCATCAGAATGAGGTTCCATAGCCTTTGGTCGTCTCATCCCTTCATTATCTGCGAGATCCAGTTATGTAGGTAAAGTAGCGGCTTTTCTTGGTACTGCAACTAAAAGCAATAAATAAGACTGAGCTGTAATGCTAGATACAACTGTAATTATATGTTATATAGCCGTGTTACACTCCCCTCACTTTTTGTAACCTACAAGTGTACAAAGATATTATACAGTCACCATGCGACAAGTGGGCCTGTGTGACTTCAAATGCCAGGGCTGAATTTTAGTCCCAGTCCAGCCCTGATGGGCGCTGACTCATTTTCTGTCCTGGGGCGTTTGCATGGCAGTTTGGTATCACTTGATGAAGAAATGGAGAAGATAAAATAAAGGAAGGTGGCAAACTCTCCCTCACTGTCAGTGTTGGAGGCAAGGAAGGTATATGACTCCTGGGCCGAATACCGTGATTGGAATGGGTGGGACATTTTTTCACATGTGTGGTGTGTGTGTGGGTATACCAAATTGTATTCATGTGTGTGTGTGAGTGTTTGGTGTAAACTTTTTTTATTTAGAAGAGAGAAAAAAAATCGAAAAAGATAAAAAATAAAATAAAAAGAATATAATAATTTGGTTAAAAAAAATCAAACTTACTAAACGGAGGTCAGTAAAAAATAAATTACTGAGCACCTGCAACTATTTGACACTAACCCTGACTACATTAAGTAAAAAATGCTGTAGTAGATGCCGATTACTACGGCATATTTTTACTATCCCTAATCTTGTTCTGCCAACTAATCTAAATTATTATTTTTTCCTTCTTTTGGCTCCCTCCCAAACTAAAAACATCAACTCTCAGCCGCCTCAGAAATGGCGCATCAATAAGATATGCTAAATCTGATGCTTAGCCTTGCTCTTCCCACTTGCCCTGATGCAGTGGCAAATGGGGGTAATAAGGTTGACATGAAGTACCGGGGTTAGAAATGGAGAGGCACACAAACCATAGAGTTCTTTATTTGAAATAAATGACCACACGGTTTTACACATTTATTTAAAAATTAGATGGTGGCCCGATTCTAACGCATCGGCATTCTAGAATATGCATGTCCATGTAGTTTATTTGCCCAGCCATGTAGTATATTGCCCAGCCACGTAGTATATTGCCCAGCTACGTAGTATATTTGCCAGTGACGTAGTATATTGCCCAGCCATGTAGTATATTGCCCAGCCACATAGTATATTGCCCAGTCACGTAGTATATTGCCCAGCCAAGTAGTATATTGCCCAGCCACGTAGTATATTGCCCAGCTATGTAGTATACAGCACAAAGTCACATAGTATATTGCCCAGTGACGTAGTATATTGCCCAGCCACGTAGTATATTGCCCAGTCACGTAGTATACAGCACAGAGCCACGTAGTATACAGCACAGAGCCACGTAGTATACAGCACAGAGCCACGTAGTATACAGCACAGACACGTAGTCATGTAGTATATTGCCCAGCTACATAGTATATTGCCCAGCTACGTAGTATATTGCCCAGTCACGTAGTATATTGTCCAGTCACGTAGTATATTGCCCAGTCACGTAGTATATTGCCCAGTGACATAGTATATTGCCCAGCCACGTAGTATATTGCCCAGCCACGTAGCATACAGCAGAGCCACGTAGTATACAGCACAGAGCCATGTAGTATACAGCACAGACACGTAGTATGTTGGCCAGTCACGTAGTATATTGCCCAGCTACATAGTATATTGCTCAGCCACGTATGTAACAGGTTAAAAATAAAAAATAAACATACTCACCTTCTGAAGGGCCCCTTGTACTGTCGCCTGTGTGCGGTGCACGCAGCAGCTTCCGGTCCCAGGGTTGGATGAGCGCAGGACCTGTGATGATGTCGTGGTCACATGACCGTGACATCATGGCAGGTCCTTCTCGCATAGCATCCTTAGCACCGGAACCTGCCGCTTGCACTGCCGAGGACAGGATGACACGTCGGAGGGCGAGAATAACGTTTTTTTTAAATTATTATTATTTGTAACAGTAGATCTTTTTACTATTGATGCTGCATACGCATCAT
The DNA here is from genome assembly GCF_032444005.1 of Ranitomeya imitator. Classification (NCBI taxonomy): domain Eukaryota; kingdom Metazoa; phylum Chordata; class Amphibia; order Anura; family Dendrobatidae; genus Ranitomeya; species Ranitomeya imitator. Next base: position 380,609,627 of record NC_091287.1, on the reverse strand, counting down.
CAATAGTGAAAAGTTGGTCACACAGGGTTAATAGCTGGCATTAACCCTGTGTGAGGGCAGACTGGAGGGGAGTACGGAGCAGGCACTGACTGCGGGGAGGAAGGAGCGGGCATGTTGCCGCCGGACTGCGCCCGTCGCTGATTGGTCGTGGGCGTTTTGCCGCGACCAATCAGCGAATTGGATTTCCATGACAGACAGAGGCTGCGACCAATGAATATCCTTGACAAAAAGACAGACAGAAAGACAGACAGACGGAAGTGACCCTTAGACAATTATATAGTAGATAAAAACACGTTATACTCTTCCTGACACCTAATCCCCAATGGCCTTGTCCCCTGTAAAAAAAAACAAAACAAAAAAGAAAACAACAACCATAATACTCAACTGTCCAAAGCGAAGAGATAATCCATAATGTCCCACGATGATCCTGATGACTTTGAGAGGAGTCACATCACCAGTCACTGATGTGACTGCTCTAAAGGACAGCAGGCTCACATTGACACAGGAGGTAATCGCTCCTGTGTCAGTGTGTAGCTCTGAGCTGTGGTGAGAAAGTTTACCAGAGTTCACCAGCTGATGAACCCTGATGAACTCGCTGATGATGCTGCTGCTGTGTGAGAACTTTCTCACGCAGTGGTGGTGCCGTAAGTCAGATCACCGGGGCTCATCTGCTGATGAACTCCTGTGAACTTTCTCATCACAGCTCAGCGCTACACACTGTACGCTCCTGTCACTGTGCAGCCGGCTGTCGGGTAGAGCAGTCACATCAGCTGATGGAAATGCTTCACAAGTCATCTGAATTGGCCAATCAGCGGCCACTTCACTCTTCCCTTCTTCGGATGTAACTGACATCCAGGGGAAGTGAGAACTGCAGCTGTTCTCTCACTTTTTCCAAATATCTGATTTGTTTGAAAAGTAAAGCGGCCATTGATTAGTCACAGTGATTGTGTGCCTAGTGAACAATGTCACGCAAGCCCAAGGACAGCCAGTACCAACAACGCTGGAATGGCACCCGCACCAGGTGTGAATATAGCTGTTATTAATTTATAAGGGGGAAACATAGTGATTGAGATGGAGTTGTCCGAGTAGTGGACAACCTCTTTAAGAAAGACACAAGCAGAGGCTAAACATCATATTTCCTGTAAGCTTTATGCTTTAATTAAGCTTTTACTTGGAAACCATATTATTTTTTAATGTGGGAGGCGTTTTCTTAAAGGGAACCTGTCACCCCGAAAATCGCGGGTGAGGTAAGCCCACCGGCATCAGGGGCTTATCTGCAGCATTCTGTAATGCTGTAGATAAGCCCCCGATGTTACCTTAAAAAGGAGAAAAAGACGTTATATTATACTCACCCAGGGGCGGTCCCGCTGCTGGTCAGGTCGGATGGGCGTCTCTGGTCCGCTGCGGTGCCTCCCATCTTCATTACAAGACGTCCTCTTCTGATCTTCAGCCACGGCTCCGGCGCAGGCGTACTTTGCTCTGCCCTCTTGAGGGCAGAGGATAGTACTGCAGTGCGCAGGCGCCGGAAAGGTCAGAGGCCCGGCGCCTGCGCACTGCAGTACTTTGTCTGCCCTCAACAGGGCAGCGCAAAGTACGCCTGCGCCGGAGCCGTGGCTGAAGATCAGAAGAGGACGTCTTGTAAAGAAGATGGGAGGTGCCGGAGCGGACCAGAGACGCCCATCCGACCTGACCAGCAGCGGGACCGCCCCTGGGTGAGTATAATATAACGTCTTTTTCTCCTTTTTAAGGTAACATCGGGGGCTTATCTACAGCATTACAGAATGCTGCAGATAAGCCCCTGATGCCGGTGGGCTTACCTTACTGGGCTTAGTGGGGGGAGATTCGCACCACAGGGTGTTAGAAATTAGGCATTGCTGTGCCACTTCTATGATGGATATTAGCATTAAGCAAATCCACCTTTTGTTCCCCTCAGTAACATCTTAGCCTGGTAACGTATATAGGGCACATGGAAAGTCACTTTGTTTGGTTGTGCTTTAGCAATATAGTGGATGTCTCTCTATGGCTGTTATGTCCCTCTTTTTTGGTTCTAGCACCTTTTTGTTATTATGGGGTAATTTTAATTGTTATAAATAAAATCTGTTTTATTACTAAAGTACCACTTTGTTTGGGATTACCTTTATTCTAATCTCCAAAGATGTGATTTATAGAGTTCCTATAAGGGATGAGGCTGTAGCAAATGAGCAAAAAGTTGCAAAACTTTGCTCAAATTCCACCCCTGAGAAATTTTCTGGTTTTTAGATGCCAGTTTTCTGCCTTAAAATGGATGATCCATTTACCCCACAGTAGTTAATTTAAGGCCACATTCACACGTTCTGTATTTGGTCAGTATTTGACATCAGTATTTGTAAATACTGAAGTGATGTGTTTCTATAACTTTTCACTCTTAGGGTATGTTCACACGTTCAGGATTTCCATCCTTTTTTTTTCCTGACTGTTTTTTAAAAAACTGCAGCTCTTGGCAGAAAACGCAGGTCCTTTTTTTGGTCCTTTTTTGGTCCGTTTTTGATGCGTTTTTTGATGCGTTTTTTGATGCGTTTTTTTGATGCAGTTTTCTAGCCAGAGTCTGTGTGTTTTCTAGGAATTTTTTTAGGGTTAAAATGGCTGAAAATACCCTAACCCTACCCCTAACCCTAACCCTACCCCTAACCCTAACCCTACCCCTAACCCTACCCCTACCCCTATTCTAACCTTAGTGAAAAAAAAAAAAAAAAAAAATTCTTTATTTTTTTTATTGTCCCTACCTATGGGGGTGACAAAGGGGGGGGGGTGTCATTTACTATTTTTTTATTTTGATCACTGAGATAGGTTATATCTCAGTGATCAAAATGCACTTTGGAACGAATCTGCCGGCCGGCAGATTCGGCGGGCGCACTGCGCATGCGCCCGCCATATCTGCCGGCCGGCAGATTCGGCGGGCGCACTGCGCATGCGCCCGCCATTTTGCAAGATGGCGGCGCCCAGGGAGAAGACGGCCGGACGGACACCGGGACGCCGGGTGAGTATAAGGGGGGGAGATTAGGGCACGGGGGGGGCATCAGAGCACTGGGGGGGGGCATCGGAGCACTGGGGGGGGGCATCGGAGCACGGGGGGGCGGGATCGGAGCACGGGGGGGGCAGCCACACTCCGCCCACGCACTTCCGCCCGCTCCCCGCACTTCCTGCTGCAGCGGTTCTGCACATCAAACCGCAGTAAAACCCGCAGATATATTTTTGATCTGCGGGTTTTACTGCGGTTTGGACCTCACAATGGAGGTCTATGGGTGCAGAACCGCTGCGGCTCCGGAAAAAGAATTGACATGCTCCTTCTTTTTTCCGGGAGCTATTCAGCGCGTCTTTTTTTTTACAATTTCCGGACCATGTGCACAGTGTGTCCTGTTTTCCATAGGGTACAGTGTACTGTACCCTGCATGGAAAACAGCCGCGGAACCGCAGCGGCAAAACCGCCGCGGTTCCGCGGTAAAAAACGCACTGTGTGAACATGGCCTTACTATTTCACTCCTGGTTTTGGCATATAAATACTGATGAAAAATACTGACCAAATACTGAACGTAAATGTGGCCTAATACTTACCTATGCACTTAAAGGCAAAACCTTTTTTTGCTACAAAAATAACCACTAGAAAAAAAAAAGCAAATATGCTAAATTTTTGCAAAAAGTGCAGAGTGGAAACCCTTTTTGAAAAGTAATACTGCTATCCGTTACCTATTTTACCACTGTGTGATGATTATCTAGTTCAACAATTTTTTAATACTAATCTCCAACAGTTTCATATGAAATATGCACAAATGCGAACATCGCATATATTTTCTTGAAATGTTGGCAGTAATAGAAAAAAGGGAAAGGAAAAATTGGGATATGCAATGTTTTCCATAGAAATGCTTTCTCCACCCTTATCCTGGAGGACAGTGACTTTCTACTGCATCTGAAAGTAGGAATGAATGTGAAAAATACCATAAGAAATGTTAATAATTAGTGTTCTGTGTGTTTTTTTCAGTATCTGTTCAATACGTGAACCATCCACCATACTCTTGTGTGCCCGTATACTTCTTTTTGTATAACATGCAGCATTTTTGGGAGATTACGAAAGCAGCAAATGAGTAGTTGTCTGCCGCCCATGTGACAGGACTGCCCATAAATAGCCCAGACTGGTTTCCGTTTGTTTTGTAGGAATTAAAACCTCCTCTTTCTCTCTCGGTCTCTTTCTTTTTGTTAGGTCAGGAAATTATATGCATGCGATCCACATGAGCATACAGGCACAGCCTGGGAAATGACTGTGTGTTAAAGTTCTTGTCTCCTGATGATGTGTTATAGGAAATCAAACTCCTCTTAAAGGATGGCTATTCGAGAGCTGAAAGTTTGCCTTCTGGGGGTAAGTGTTCCTCTGGTTTTTTTTCGATATATGGATGCGGGAGGGATTCTATCATACAATGGAAAAAAGCTGTTAAATGCCACTTCTGCATTCTGTACTGCATCTCATTATGTTCTCAGTGCCGTTTACAAGTGTCACGCCGAACCGAGTTATTAATTTATGTGCTATGTGCTAATTTATGTGTCTTTGCCTGATGAACAGACCTGTGTAGTCTCGAAAGCTTGCAATTTGTTACCATCTTTTCAGTTAGCCATTAAAAGGTACCAACCACTGAGGACTCTCAATTCTAAATATTTTTCTGTGCTATGACGCTACTTGTTTCATGTACAACGACAAATCACAGAGGAAATGGTTTTCTGATGGACAAAAGAAAATGGCAAAGGACTGTTATAAAGATTACTACAAAGACTTAATTTTAGGTTTTCACTCTCATACATAAAATCTTCCTATTCTAATTGGATAACAGTTACTTATGGATGTATCTGTAGTCTGCAGCTGATGTTATAATGGAACTTTTCTCCAGATTTGAGAATTACAAAGTATGTTATTATCTCAGATGAATAAGAACTCTAGGTTGAAACGGTTCATGTCCTGTCTGCCATCTAGATATGTGCCAGAAAAGGATGACACTAGAGATTTGAAACAAAGAGAGCTCCATCCTGCTTTGTTGCATTCTTAACATTCATTCTGGATTGTGGAAAGTGCTGATCCTCAAAGAGGTTGTCCACTACTTGGACAACCCCCTTCTTAAATATTATAATCCCCAGTTTAAAATAAAAATAACAGATACTCATCTCCTGGCCCACCAGATTTTTGCGGGGCTTGTGTGACTTTGTCATGCCCGTGAGCACTGCAGCTAATCAGCGTTCGCTAATGAGTTGCTTCGCTCACACTTCTTTTGGACATATGAGGATCATTCGAAGGAAGCGTGAGCAAAGCAGCCCGTTAGTGGTTGCTTATTGGGCTGCAGTGCTCATACGAAATAACAATATCAAAGACCTGATGCCAATATTGCAGGGATGGTGCTGGAGCAGAAGGTGAGTATCTGTTATTTTTATTTTGCAATGGAGAATATGGTATTTATGAAGTGGTTGTCCGAGTGGTGAAGGATCGTCTAATGAAATGCAGAAGTAGCATCCATTGCCAATCATTTCATCTCTGTGAAAACACTAGAAAAGCAAATCACGTGAAATGATGAAATGTAACATCTTGTGCCATGTTTTTGTATTACCGCCGTCATGCCCATCACGTTACAAACAAAAGAGATGGTCAAAGTTTGCAAGAATCTGAATATATTGTTAATGTTTATCAAAGTAACTATTCACTCATGATTTTTAAATAATTACATTTCATTTATTGCATGAAATAAGTATTTTATCACCTACCAACAAGCAAGAATTCTGGCTCTCACAGACATGTTAGTTTCTTTTTAACAAGCCCTCCTACTCTGCACTTATTACCTGTGTTAATTGCACCTGCTTGAACTCGTTACCTGTATAAAAGACACCTGTTCACACACTCAATCACACTCTAACCTCTCTACCATGGCCAAGACCAAAGAGCTGTCTAAGGACACTAAGGACAACATTTTAGACCTGCACAAGGCTAGGATGGGCTACAGGACAATATGCAAGCAGCTTGGTGAGCAGGCAACAATTGTAGGCACAATTGTTAGAAAATGGAAGACACACTGGATGACTGTCAATCTTTCTCGGGGCTCTATACAAGATCTCGTCTCGTGAGATAAGGATAAATCTGAGAAAGGTCAAGAATTAGCCCAGAACTGTATGGGAGGACCTGGTCAATAACCTGAAGAGAGCTGGGACCACATTCTAAAATATTACCGTTAGTAGCAGACTACACTATCATGGATTAAAATCCTACAGGGCAAGCAAGGCCCCCCTGTCATGCCAGCACATGTCCAGACCCGTTTGAAGTTCACCAATGACCATCTTGATGATCCAGAGGAGGCATAGAAGAAGGTCATGTTATCAGATGAGACCAAAATAGAACTTTTTGGTATCAACTCCACTCGCTGTGTTTAGAGGGAGAAGAAGTATAAGTACAACCTCAAGAACACCATTCCAACAGTGAAGTATAGTGGGGGAAAAATCATACTTTGGGGGTGCTTTTCTGCAAAGGGGACAGGACCGGGCTGTATTGAAGAGAGGATGGATGGGGTCATGTATCACGAGACTTGCGGCCAACAACCTCCTTCCCTCATTAAGAGAACTGAAGATGGGTCATGGCTATGTCTTCCAGCATGACAATAACCAGAAACACACAGGCAGGGCAACTAAGGAGTATCTCTGTAAGAATTTCACAGTGGCCTAGCCAATCTCCAGACCTGAACTCAATAGAGAGCTCAAAATCAATGTTACCGAGCGACAGCCCCAAAACCTGAAAAATCTGGAGAAGATCTGTTTGGAGGAGTGGACCAAATCCCTGCTGCAGTGTCTGCAAACTTGGGCAAGAATTACAGGAAATGTCTGGCCTCTGTAATTGCAAACAAAGGTTTCTGTACCAAATATTAAGTTCTGTTTTTCTATGATATCAAATTCTTATTTAATGCAATAAAATGCAAATTAATTATGTAAAAATCATACAATGAGATTTTTTGTTTTATTTTTATATTCTGTCTCTCACAGTTGAAGCGTACCTACGATAAAAATTACAGACCGCTCCATTCAAAGGGTTCCGCAAATTGCATCTTTTATAGGCTTTGTATCACAAATGCATAGTGGATATTGGGTAACTCCAGCATTTCTGTGGAAAGTGATGTCACTTCATGGTTCCTGCTGTTTACAAATCTGTAGCAGAAGTTGTGTTGGTATTTCCTAACAGTAATTTTTCCATTTATTGTAGATTTATGAGCATCTTTTGTCCTTTGTCTTTTCTCTATGGACATAAAATACATTTTACTGCTTACATTGATTACTAGCTTCTCACATGAGGAGAGTTTTGCTGAGAATACTCATCACTTCTGTTAAAGGGACTCTGTCACCTCATTTTTCGCATATAAGCTGCTCTTATCTACAGAATTCTGTAATGCTATAGATAACCCCCGATGTATCCTGAAAGATAAGAAAAACAAATTAGATTATACTCACCCAGGGGCGGTCTGGTGCTGTCCGGGTCCGATGGGTGTTGCAGGTCCGGGTCCAGTGCCTCCCATCTTCATACAATGACGTCCTCTTCCTTGCTTCTGTTGCGGCTCTTGCGCAGGCGTTATTCTCTGCTCTGTTGAGGGCAGAGCAAAGCACTGCAGTGTGCAGGCGCCGGGAAAGGTCAAAGACTACCAGCGCCTGCACACTGCAGTACTTTACGCTGCCCTCAACAGGGCAAATCAGTACACCTGCGCAGGAGCCGCAACAGAAGCAAGGAAGAGGACGTCATCGCATGAAGATGAGAGGCGCCAGACCCGGACCGCGACGCCCATCAGACCCGGACTGCACTGGACCGCCCCTGGGTGAGTATAATCGAACTGTTTTCTTATCTTTCAGGATACATGGGGGGGGGCTTATCTACAGCCTTACGGAATACTGTAGATAAGCTCCTAATGGCGGTGGCCGCAGCTTATATGCGAAAAATGAGGTGACAGAAATAAGAAATGACGGATCTGTTTATGTTTGTGAGCAATTTCTTTTAGTAAGATGTGCACAGATTTGGAGATTTAAAGCAAAAAGCAAGAGAAGAAGGCATTTTTGCAACATATGTAAATAATTGTGCTGCTGTCCAAGGACAAGCATATAAGATCACAGTGAAGTCAAGGCCTGAGAGCTTTAACTGGCAACAGCCAGTTTCTCTGTTCACCACCCCCCTCTCCACTTGTTAACCCCTGTCCTTCTTGTTTCAATCAAAGGAGGCAGGCGAATGATGAGCTTCCTGGAAATTCTTCCAGATAGCATTTCCATCTGGGACTGAGCTTCTTAGAGAAAGTGTGAAATGCAGCCGAATCCAGAGTTTCGCTTTTTGCAAAAATGTGGAACAAATGAAATAAATAAAAGCCTGAGTAACTGAGTAATATCAGAAGTTATTATGACATGCTAAAGTGTATAGAAATGTGCTTAAGTCCTGGGGAAATCATCAGTTAATTTATAATGGCCTCAGCACAGCAGTAGTTGCTAATTGCAAAACTGCTTTACACAAGAAGACCATAAATTGTCTGCCTAGTGGATGTCAACCAGAGGCTCTAAGAAAACACATATCCCAGATCATTTCATGAAAAGTACCACTATGGGGAATTTTTTATATTACCATCAGAGTGGTATCACTAAGGTATAGTATGTGTATTAAAATACTTACTGGCAGCCGTTTTCTACTACTCTCAGTGCAGCTTCGATCCTCTTTTGCACCTTTTGACAGGAGTTGTGACTGGCCAGATGACTCCCAGTCTTTGTTAGGTAGACTTGAAGTCACTTCTCAATATAAGTCTATAAGTCCACTCAGAACGTGGCTCTCATAGACTTGAATTAAAGGAGTTGCCTACTTCTCGGTCAACCCCTTCTCAGTTGGTATATTACCTCATATAAAATAAAACTTATACTCTCCTCCGATGCTGGTGCCATTCCAGTAACGTTGGCGCCGATTTTCCCAGAGCTCACATGAGCTCTCACTTCTTTGTGACAAAGCTGACACCTAGAAAAAGTGAGAGCTGCTTCTGCTCTCTGACTTCCTCTGGATGTTAAGTACCTTGGAAGGAAGTGAGAGTAAAGTGGCCTTTGTGGAGTCGACTTTGAAGGAACGGCAGCGGAAGTGAGTACATGCTGTTATTTTATACTGGGAATTGTCATGAATCATTAAGGGATTTGTTGCAGCTCTGGGTCTGCTGAAACGTAATTGTTTTTTTTTTCCTTTGGTCCAGCAAGAGTTAATGTCAGTCTCTTGCTGGCAGTATCTTTTAGGCTGGTTAGCTGATATTGGTTGGTAACCACTCCCACCAACCTTTAAATAGTCACATGACACATCAGCTGATCATTGGTTATAGAGTTTTTTTCTATTCTGACCAGCTATAAGTGTGGAGCTCACCTGTGACAGTGGTGTTGCTGCACTGGGAGTTCTGCTATCCTGGTGCCGTTTTCTCTCCTGCTGTGGATCTTAGCAGCAGGGCCTGAGATGAGTAGCTTCCTTTTTGTGTGTGTCCCCTGTTCGTCTCTTCCAATGTGTGTTATCGTCTCCAGTGGTGATGCTAGGGTCCTTGTCGGCCAGTGACAATCAGGGACCAGGCACATGATGGCGGCGGGGGAAAGGACCCACATAGGGCATTAAGGAAGCTTAGGGACAGGCACAGGTTGGTGTCTGGAGGTATCCCATCCTCCACTCATTATGATTAGGGCTTTCCTCTTCTTTTTCACCAGAAAACTGTCAAACAATTATTGCAAATTTTTGTTTAAGCCACATTTGGGCAAAAAAATGCACCTTCTCTCAATTTTGATCTAACCTTGCCACTTTTCTTGAAGTACAAGAAGCATAGTGGGAGAAGCATATCCAACCACAGTGCAACAGATTGAAATTGGCGTAAAGATCATGGAAGTATGTGTCAGCTCATTTCATTTTTATAAACCAAAAAGACTGCAATCTCACAATAAATTTGGTACATATTACTCCAGGAGACTTCTGTTTGCATGAAATGGCAGTCTTAGTAAATTCCTCCTTATGCCTTTATTGCACTGAACAAATACCAGAGGATGTTTACCAGGTGTGACAGATGGTACACAGTTGTGAGTAGGATGGAGAATAGTTCCTTTTTTGAACAGGGGCCAGAATTGGCCAAAGATCTTCCAGTTGGTTCAGCACAATGATGAATCCAATGGATACAGCAGAAGACAACATTATTTGGAGCTGACTTTTATCCAATCAGTTGACACTATCGTGAATTTATCATCTCTCACAAATAACCAAAAAGAACTCGTTGTTGATATTTCTCATGTGCCATCGGAACATTCCACCTTTTCAATGTTAGTTCTGTACAGATGGAACGGTACCTTGGACCTTCAAATATTTTTTTCTTGTGGGTCCAAAGAACCCTAATCTGATCTTCACCGTGTCAACACAAAGCAGGGCAGCAATGGGCTGTTGAAAATCTACCAGACTAGTTATTTCTCTGCAGTATAGGAATATCTGACCTGGCACACATTCTTTCACTTACAGCAGTCTTTATTTTTTTGTACACCATTATTATATACTTGGCACAATATATTCGCTAACATATTTTGCTATCATGAGGCTTATCATGAAGTTTACCTATCAATATGTTTTTGAAATATGAGAATTTCTGCATTCATGAAAACATTCAGTCATGGTCGAAAGTGTTGACACATTTGAAATTATTTCTGAAATTAAGTATTATTGCAATTACACGATTTGTTATAGATTTATTATAAATAAATATAATAACAATATTTATTTCCTTTGTGTGTATTGGAACAACAGAAAAAAAAATGAGGAAAAAAGGCAAATTGGACATAATATTCACACAAAACCCCAAAAATGGTCCGGACAAAATTGGTGTCACCCTGAACTTAATATTTAGTTTTACACCCTTTGGAATAAATAACTGCAATCAATCCCTTCCTATAACCATCAACAAGCTTTTTACACCCCTCAACTGGAATTTTGGACCACTCTTCTTTTGCAGAAACAAGAACTATCCAAATTGTAGAGGAGCAAAGAGTAATGTAAACATGCATACCCTCTAAAAACAATATACTTTAATATACCTAATTAAAAGACACCATAACCCATGTGGTGTGGAAATAGAAGATAATCTAAAGAGGACCACCATACAAAATACCCAAAATTTCTTTCTGATAATACCAACTTTAAACTTATTAGTCCCTGCTCTTTGCCTGAGCTGATAGTGCCTAATATGGAGGTTGGCACCCTAGTGCAAACGGATTTGTCCCCCCACTCCTCAGCGGCACTCCCTCACTCACTCTTGTACGCCCTGGTATAGTGAGCTAAAGACAAAAATGAGTGACAGCCTATTCTAATACATATGTGATATTTCTCACATATAAATGAACATATATGAATATGAATAAACTTATCATTAGTTGTACAAACTGCTTCGACGCGTTTCCCCGTCCATTTGGTTCATCAGGGGGGTCAATTGATGGATAATATAAATGATGGCTGCAAATTCATGATGGAAAAAATCACAGGCTAAGATAGTCTATTTATAAGGGTATACAGTGGGTACGGAAAGTATTCAGACCCCTTTAAATTTTTCACTCTTTGTTTCATTGCCACCATTTGGTAAATTCCAAAAAGTTCATTTTTTTTCTCATTATTGTACACTTAGCACCCCCATCTTGACTGAAAAAAACCAGAAATGTAGAAAATGTTGCATATTTATAAAAAAGAAAACTGAAATATCACATGATCATAAATATTCAGACCCTTTGCTCAGATAGTTCTACTCCTTCTTTGGAGTCCAGCTGTGTTTAATTAAACCGATAGGACTTGATTTGGAAAGGCGCACACCTGTGTATATAAGACCTTATAGTGCATGTCAGACCAAATGAGAATCATGAGGTCAAAGGAACTGGCCAAGGAGCTCAGAGACAGCATTGTAGCAAGGCACAGATCTGGCCAATGTTACAAGAAAATTTGTGCAGTACTCAAGGTTTCTAAGAGCACAGTGGCCTCCATAATCCTTAAATGGAAGAAGTTTGGGACCACCAGAAGTCTTCCTAGACCTTTACATCCAGCCAAAATGAACAATCGTGGGAGAAAAACCTTGGTGAGAGAGGTAAAGAAGAACCCCAAGATCACTGTGGATGAGCTCCAGAGATGCAGTAGGGAGATGGAAGAAAGTTCCACAAAGTCAACTATCATTGCAGCCCTCCACCAATCAGGCCTTTATGGCAGAGTGGCCCAACGGAAAGCTCTCCTCAGTGCAAGACATATGAAAGCCCGCATAGCGTTTGCTAAAAAACACATGAAGGACTCCCAGACTCCCAGTTTTTCTTTTTTTAATAAATTAGCAAAAATTTCCACATTTCTGTTTTTTTCAGTCAAGATGGAGTGCAGAGTGTACATTAATGAGAAAAAAATTGAACTTTTTTTGTGCTGACGGTCCGCCAAAACATGACGCATCCATCGCACAACGGATGCGACGTGTGGCCATATGTCGCAATGCATCGCTAATGCAAGTCTATGGAGAAAAAATGCATCCTGCGGGCAACTTTGCAGGATGCGTTTTTTCTCCCAAACGACGCATTGCGACGGACGTCACACGACGCTAGTGTGAAAGTAGCCTTACAGAAACCAACATAAAAATCAGCAGACAAAGCTGTTTGGGCCTTCAGCCAACAATTACAACATAACGCTAGGAAAACAAACATGTCTGCAGGACATCTTTCTCTTCTATATACAAAGATTCTTCTTAGTTACTTTGTTTTATTGAGAAAGACGGAATACTTTTTGAACTAATGCTTATCTGTCTTTTCTGTTCTACCTCAATGGTCTAAATAATGACCCTTGGATCAATGTTCATACTGTGAGTTTTGACTTTATTTATGTACAATCTTTCACCCTTTATAATGTCCTACACACGTTCTAAAGGCAAAAGACATCCCCCTAATTTTGTGGGTGTTTCTTAAAACACTGGGACAAATGTACTATTATTGTAGCACCCAAATTTCTACATTAGTTGCGTCAAAATTCTGACACCAATGATTTTAAACATTTTTAATCAACACCTAAAAAATCCTTGGGGGAAAGAAGGATCGAACATGTTGAATTTTAACTATCCATCCATTTTTTTCAGGATAAATCAGGGTCCGTCTACACAGGATGACTCCCAGTAATAGGCTGGGAGCCATTCTGCAGGTGTACTAATTATACAAATTGCCTCTCAACTACAATCTGAGGGTATTTATTATCTGGGCGTGTTGCCACTTTAAGAGCAGGGGAGCTCACGCGCACTAGACATGACGCAGGGAACTGTGGCATGCACAGCAGCAGCAGAGGACAAAGAATATGCCAGGGACCACACCGAGGGTCGGGGCTGTGAATAAACCAGCGTCCCTGCATGGAGGAAGAAGTGGACACCATGCAGGAACGCCAGCCATTGCATTATGATAGGAGGTTGGACAGAAAAGCTTTAGGCCAATAACTACTCAATGTGTATTGGAAATTTTGAATCTTTGTTTTGGTCCACAAATATGTAGTAGTCAAAAAACTATCTAACTGCTATTAACCCACTATTCCTCTATCTACAGAGCAATTAGCCATTTATACTGCATTTTGGGATACAATATATTATTCTATTCTGCTACCACATGATTTAAATATATAGTTCACTATAAATCAACAGTGACATTGTACTAGTCACAATTCATTTACGGTACCTGTAAAATACTAGTTTTTGTATATAAATTGTCTAGAAAAATGGTTCTTATTTTAATCATTTAGTCTGTCTGTCTCTTTCTTGGCCTATACAAGTGACATCATCCATTACTGAAACAGCTGGCTGCTGTCAGCCCATAGTGAATAGCCAACCGAAAAGTACATTTTACTGCCAAGACGTATTCCTCTATTCCAACTCAAGTGTCATTCAGTAGGGTCTGATATTGGTATGAATACTTCTCACAGTCTGATTGAGGTGTTCTCACCATGGTTGAATAAGTGTTAAGTGGCAACAACAGAGTGGACGTTAGAATGATAATTTCTTGGTATGGCAATCTCATACTTCACTACTTATTTATAAGAATATGTCTATTTTGGTGGATGAGTTCGGAGATTATACTGTGCTGGTGTGTTGTTTTGGAATATTGTTACCCATTCTTTAAAAGGAACTTCTCAGGATAAATTTACTAATCAAACTAGTGGCATTGCTTTGTAGGTCCCAAAACAACAATATAGTAATCCAATGTGCTGGAGCTGAGAAATGAAACATTAAACCATACGCCAATTAGCCTGGAAGTGTATTGGGGATATTTCAATGCACTCTAAGGGAGTCAACAAGCCCCAAACGCTCTGCTAGTCTCATTTACATGTGGATTCAAAGCTTTATTTCTCTACATTGGATTACTGCAAAACAGGGTTTTTTTCATTTTCATTACCTGGTCATTTTTTGCAGTACAACAATTCTTGCAGTTGCTGGACTTTTTCCGCACATACCATTAAAACTGGGATACAATGACCATTTTAGAGTTACAATTCAAAACCAATAATACCCCAACCCTTGACTTCTCCTCCCTCCTATGCATCAAATCCAGAACAACATGTAGAGAAGCACCACATGTAGTTAGAGGCAATTAAATCAAGTGTTAATTACAACCTAAGAAAACAAAATGAGCAAATACCCTGCAGTAAGTAAACAAATAGCAATAGTGAATGAAGATAACTTAGGGAACTAAGCTAACATTGTTTTGTTAAAATAAAAACGTAAAAGCCATCACACCATGTCAAGGTGACCCTATTTGGGTCGGTCCCAACTTCTAGTAATTAGCAACAAATTATAAGGTATAAAACATAAATTTTGTCAGATTGGCATACCGCCAGCTAAGTGTTTCCTCACGTACCTGTTGGTACAGGGAAAAAGAGAATGCCTGCCTCATTATCAATTGCTGAAATGTCTCAGATACATTGAAGAAATGTTTGGTTATTTTTTCTTTATCTAATAACATCTCTATCCAGTTCATTCTGGTGACAATGACGGAGATTAATTTTGAGTCCAACAAAGAAATGGAATAACAAATGTCTCTTTTAAAAAGTGAGCTACTGTCAGCCTTACTTCCTGAATTCTTTGGAATTCCCAAAGGCACTGAAATATTTCAAAAATGTAAACATTATTTTTCTCGAACCATTCTCTTGTAGAATGACTTATGTGCTTTGGGTCATTGTCTTGCTGTGTGACCTATTTTCTCTTGATATTCAGCTCCTAAACAAATGTCATGTAGATAAATGGAAAAAAATTGATATAATGCCGCACTGCCAATGTTCCAGGAGGAGATGAGAAAACAATGAAATATATTTAGATGCGATTTTTATTTGTCAAATAAATGAAAAATGCACTTACATATACTTCATTGTCTTATCATCACCTGGTGGAATATTGGCAAGTCGGCATTATATCCATTTTTTTCCCACTTATCTATATCCTATCCGTTTTGATGGATCCGAAGCGGCCTTGTCCCTCTACAAGCTAACAAAATGAGTTGTGACTGCCACAACCCTACATGGTGAGCACAAATTACGTTTCATACTTTCCCATTTATACCAGATAAGACCCTATTGCGCATTGTCTCCCCAGTTTTCATCTCCCCTAGACAAATGGCATGACATTTTTCCTTTAGAATTTGCTGGTATAATTCAGAATTTCTTGGTCCATCAACGATTGCAAGCTGTTTTGGCCCAGATGTAATAAAAAAGCCCAAAGCATGACGCTGCTACCACCACCATGTTTTACAGATGACATTATATTTTTATGTTGTAATGCAGTGTTTTTCTTTCTCCAAACATAGCACTTCCCATTGAAATAAAATAATCTCTATTTTAGTCTAATTCCTCACAAAACATTGTTCCAATAGTCTTTTGGCTTGTCCAGGTGATCTTTAACAAACTGCATTTGGCATCACTATTCTTTTTGGAGAGCAGTGGCTTTCCCCTTGCAATCCTGCCATGCACATTTTTGTTGTTTAATGTCCTCCTGATGGTGGAAAATTAAGGCTGCTGTCACACTATCAGTATT
This sequence comes from Ranitomeya imitator, assembly GCF_032444005.1. Taxonomy (NCBI): domain Eukaryota; kingdom Metazoa; phylum Chordata; class Amphibia; order Anura; family Dendrobatidae; genus Ranitomeya; species Ranitomeya imitator. The sequence goes on along the minus strand of NC_091287.1, from coordinate 380,593,536 downwards.
TGTTCAGTATTTTACAGCAGTATTTGTAAGCCAAAACAAGGAGTGGGTGATAAATGCAGAAGTGGTGCACATGTTTCTATTATACTTTTCCTCTAATTGTTCCACTCCTGGTTTTGGATTACAAATACTGATGTAAAATACTGACCAAATACTGCTAGTGTGACGGCAGCCTTAATATTAACTAATGGGGGAGAGACCTTTAGTTGCTTAGAAGTTACCTTGCATACCTCTGTAAAATAGTATTAAATTTTAAAGTGATCTTTGTTGGTCTATCACTATTAAGGAGGGTAATAATTGTCTTAAATTTCCTCCATTTATACACAGTAACACTCACACCTGATTGTCCTCCAATTGGTTGAAATCATCAGATTCTAATTTTACCTTCAAATAATCTGTTGATCCTAAAGGTTCACATGCTTTTGCCACTCACAGACACGTGATATTGGATAATATTCCTCATCTAAAAACTGAGTCTATCATTTTATGAGAAATGTGAGCAAAAATATGGAAAATTCTGAAGGGTTCGCAATCTTTCAATTACACAGGTCTGCAAAAAAATTTTTTTCAAGAGCTGTTTTGGTTATGCCACGTAATCTTTATGTTTTTAAGTGCGCTGAATCCAAAAATGACCTCCCTTTTGTCATAGGACATCATGTTTTCTGACAATTTAAGTAACTATGATAAATAAGACAATACCTCAAAATAAATGAAAATCAACTCATAAAATTAATTTTTTATTACAAATGTTTCATGAAAATATTTTTTTAACTGCAATGGTGGGAATGGAGGAAATGCACTCTCAAACTCATCAGGCAACCTAAAGCTTGAAATGTATTCAGCATTCGTCCGACGATTTTTTTGTAGTCAGGGTCTTGTATATCTTCAATGCATTGATGTGAATTAATTAATAGTAATTTTGACTTTCAAAACCCTAAGATAAAAAAATACCAAAAATTGAGAAAAACATACTAAATTTGAAGAGAATTTTGCATTTTGTGGCAAATCCTGACATCCAGGATTTTTTTCAATATTTTTTTCGTTTTCAGCACACCAAAATACATGGAAATTAGATGTAAATAATCAAACAGCTTTTTAGTCGCAGACCTGTGTTATGATTGTAAATTTGTATACTTCTCTCATACGTCTTAAGGAGGTTTGGAGAAAATCGATATATATGCTGTACAAACATCTCCATTCACATGTATGGGATCAACCATTAAGTTGCCAAAATTTCTGCAAAGAAATGATGATGATGCCCTATGACTTGTGTTACATTATAGATATCACTATGATATCATTATGTGACCTGTGATCAACTGGAGTTCCAACAGATTGTGTTCTGCTATGATGCGGCACATTAATTCCATTCTATAAAACAATCACTGTTTAAATAGCTTCTACAGATTCAATCTATATAAATGATTCAAATTTTGGTCTACTTTGGCGAGTATTACTCCCTCCTGGACGTCAGATAAGCTAGATAGCTGTCTCTTTTCTATTTTACTTTACCACAATAACACACACATAAAAAATGGAAAGCTAGAATAACGTCTTGCGCAGTATCTTGTGGTAAAACTTTCAGGAGAAAGGCAGAAGTGACACTGGATTGTTTTGCATAATGGAATTGGTGTAATAGGAAGTGCTGGGGTGGACTTGCTAAAAAAAACTTCTTAGTCAGCTGAATATTGCCATACAATGAGGTAAAAAATAATGCTGGAATATTCTTTAGAAAAACTTGTGAAAATAGTACATTTGGTGTTGGATAAGATACCGAAATTTGTAATCCCAGTGAATGTAAGTGTCCCAAAAGGCACTGTATAAATAATAATAATAAAAAAAAAATTATAAGTGCCAGGACAGAAATGGTGATTATAATTATTAAAACACAATAAGATTTATTAAATACAGTTTATAAAAACAACAGGTTTAAATAACCTCAGCAATATAGACACAAAATGGTTTAAGATTGGTGGGTGAGCAATTGTGGGAACTGTGACGGGGTGTACGGCAGAGCACGAAGGGACAACAGGCCGAGGGATGATTCAACAGATTTATTATCAAGAATGCTGGAACAACACATGCAGGTAGATCTACAGAGTCCACAATTAGTCCAACAGAACAGGTTCGGGGGCACCTCCCGATAATCCTTGTGCCATGTAACAAAGCAATAGTCCACACGAGTCCAAGGGATCCCAAAACAATCCCACGAGCGACGAGATATGTCCTCAGCTCAAGTCTCGCCCCATTCGCTTCCGCAGTCACAGATGGACATGGGGTCTTGCCTCAGCTAAGAATCCCCACTCCTTCTCCTTCAAGGATCAACTCACATCTCATCTCAAAATAAGAATGGATTGTCTGAGCTCCAGGGATCCGCCCAAGAAGGGGGGTAGAGGTCACACCTTCTATTCAATGGTTGGGTCCACCAGAAGATTCTAGACTGGTGGCTCCACTTAGTCTATTCATTGTGTGCATTTAACTAGCCACCTGCTGTGAGGAAGAATGGCTATTCCTCCACTAGTGATGTTGACAAAGCTTAATTACATTAGAGCTTAGGGCTGCAAGTATTGGGGGAAGGAGACATATTGTTACAGGTGAACTCCCAGCCAAGAAAATACATAAATTACAGCTAATAGAAACCAGAGAACAGTTACATACATCAAATGGCATATTATTCAAATACAGGACAGGGCAAAAGTACATATCATGACAGGAACCCCAACTGTATAAGGCATAATTCACACATGGTATAACATGTAATCACAAAAGATTTGTACACAGTACTTTATCCCCAGGAAAACCTTTGTGCAGTCTGCAAACAACACACCAATACCGATCACTGAACCTGTGGGTGTGAAGAACATCTAGCCATTTCAATTAAAAAGAGATTTCCCATGCTTTAGTTTTTCACCATACTCTTGATACTAATATTTTTTTTATTTAGGAACTCTGTCAAAATAACTATTTTACCCAAAGTTTGTTATACATATAATTTATTTTTAAAGCACCATTAATTCCTGTTTGCTGCACACGTGAAAAGGATTTCATACATATGACATACATAAAATAACGTATACAAACTGATACACAGGGGAAGAGTACCCTGCCCTTATTGGCTTAAAATTTGTAGTGGGGAAGGAGACAGTATACTGAGGATTGCAGCAGCTTCATTGGTAGTGAGGTAGCAGCTGGATTATTATAGGCTGTATGCTTTCCTCAAAAGATGTGTTTTCAGGTTGAGTCTGAAGTTTCCAACAATGGGAAATAATCGGAGATGTTGAGCTACTGAATTCCAGAGGATAGGGGATTCTTGGGAGATGTCTTGGATGCAATTGGGTAGGAACATATAAGAGTGGAGGAGAAAAGGAGGGCTTGTAAACATGGCGAGTGTAACGCCGAAAGCTGGAGACAACTAAGGGTGAACCTGCTGGACCGCAACAGCGAACCTCCCCTGGGCGAGGGGACCAAGTGGACCACCCCCTATACAGGGAGCATTAGGAGCAGGCCCTGGGGAGACTACTGCTATGGCAGCTGGTACTAAAAAGAGAATGGGACTAACCGAAAACGGAAGGAGAGACAAGAAGAAGGGAACGGCAAGGCAGAAGCAAAGGGAGAAACACGTACGGAGTCAGGGACGTAGACTGTAATAACAAGGAGATGGGAGCACAAGGAGAGGTGAGAAACGAACCAGTGGAGACGGTGACGATACGGGCTGGAAGACTAAGCAGACACACAGAAACTCTGAGGAAATGGAGGCACAGGAAGACTGGAGCTAGAAGGAAGCAAGGAGAAAGCAAAGGTTAGTCAGGGAGAGGCTAGCTAAAAAATACCAAGACGGAGGGCTAGCTGCTGACAGAATGCAGAGGAACACGGGGGCCAGAGTCACTTGAAAATACAAATGATAGTCAGACTCCGCCAAACGGAAGAGGCGGCCTGATATGCAGAGCGGCAGCATATCTTCCGGGTCAGAGTCCTCCAGAGGCATAGAGAGGAGTGAAGGGAGTGGCAGAATCAGCTTGCGCTGTGCGTGCGTGCGCAGTGGGATCTGGAGCGCGCGCGCACCCGAGGAGAAACAGGAGGGACGAACACGCAGGAGACCGGAAGCAGCTGCAGAACCAGAAGCGTGCCGGGACGACGTGGAATGGTAAGCATGAGGAGGCACCCGAGGCAGCGGTGGTGACACAGAAGAGAACCGGTGGCAGCGGCGGTGTGACAGCGAGTACAGTTGATACCAAAAAGTTCGATTTTGGTCTCCTCTGAACACATGACCGTCTCCTATACCTCCTCTGGAATATCCAGATGGTAACAGGCAAACTTCAAACAGGCCTAGAATGTGCTGGTGTGAGCAGGCGGACCTTGCATGCCCTGCAGGATTTTAATCGATGATGGCGTAGAGTGTTACTAACGGTAATGTTTGAGACTGTGGTCCCAGCTCTCTTCAGGTCATTGACCCAGTCCTCCCATAGAGTACTGGGCTTATTCCTGACTTTTCTCAGAATCATCCTTACTCCACGAGGCAAGATCTTGCATGGAGCCCCAGAGCAAGAAAACTTGACAGTCATCTTGTGATTCTTTCACACCAAGCTACTTGCTTATTGTCCTGTAGCTCATCGATATATTAAGAGGATACAAACTTTGATGGCAGTGCTTCTTTAACCACTTACAGCAAAATGGCATAGAGTGGCTTGTGAAAGTATTCACCACTCTTGGCATTTTTTGTGCTTTACTACCTCACAACCTGGAATTTCACAGTTTCTTTAGGGTTTGCATCAGTTCATCTAAAGAACATGCCTACAACTGTGAACATTTGGTTTTCTTATTTTGTGAGGCAAACAACAAATAGGACAAAATAACTGAAAACTTCAGCGTGCAAAGCTATTCACCTCCCTAAAGTCAGTACATTGTAGAGCCTCCTTTTGTTGAAATTACAGCTGTAAGTCGCTTTGGATAAGTCTCTATGAGCTTTCCACATCTTTTTGCCCCTTTTCTCCAGGCAAAACTGCTCCAGGAGCAGCTGGAGCTGAGTGCAACAGCAGCAGAACCTGAGACTTATAAGTTCCCAAACCTGTATGCTTTGGTGCAAATGTTGGTGCTGCGGATATTTAGGTGGTTTCTGGTACAAAGGTTTCCACAGCCATTCGACTCCATGTGAACATACCATCACAGGGGGTTGTCTAATAATAATAATTATTGTATTTCTTTTGCTCCAACATATTCCACAGCACTTTACAATCCAGAGCGAACATTTACAAACAGTATAAGACATTACAGAGTAACACATAATTCAACAAATACCAAGAGAACTAAGGACCCTGTTTGAAAACTTACAATCTATGAGGAAAAGTAAAAAAAGTGATTGTAGTATATAGTCTAGTCATCAATATAATAAATAAGGGTATACAAATAATGCTGTATGAAACAGTCATCAATCAGTATCTGTATAAGTGTAGATTCAAAATGCTATTGAGTGCATGGAGCGTGTGGAAGCAGATGATTGGAGGAGCCAAGTTCTGAGAAAAGTTAGGGAGAACATGGAATAGATTATTGAGGTGATAGGCCAGTCTTAAGAAATTGCTTTTTAGAGTACACTTAACTGCATTGTCTGTGCTAGTGTGTTCCAGAGCTCTGGATTAGTAGAGCGTTGTAGTACTCCAGACCAGAAAGAACAAGAGCGATAGTAAGAGTTTTTGCAATGTAAAAGGTAAGAAAAGGCAGAATTTTTGCAATGTTATTGAGGTGCAGGTGACTTGAGAGCGTGAATGATCACATATAGAGAGTGAAGGAAAGATCAGAGTAAAATATAACTTCAAGAAAGTTAAGCGGTGCTACTTGGGAATAATAGTGGAGCCATACACGGAAATGACAATTTTTGGTTTAGGTGGGTTAGTAGAGGGAGGAAACACAAGGAGTTCAGTTTTGGGAACATTCAGGTTTTAGTTAAAGGGAGGCCATAATATTAGAGACAGCGGACAATCACTGGTATCTTGTAGTAATGTAAGGGTCAAGAGAAGATGTGTATAACCGAGTGTAATCAGCATAGAGATGGTACTGAAAGCCAAATCTACCTAATAAGACAAACCATCAGCAGGTGTACAGAGAAAAGAAGAAGTGATCTAGGGCCAACCCCTGAGCTACCCAACCAGTAAGGGGAAGAAGAGATCAATGTCCGTGAGGCCGATAGCTGTCAAATCCTGCTAAGAGAATCAGCAGGGAGTAGTGGCTATTATATTTTGTTTTTAGTAAATGGTTAGAGACTTTAGTATGGAAAGGTTCTGTAGAATGTAAGGCACGGAAACCGAATTGTAAAGGGTCAAGAATAACATTATCTGAAAGATAACTGATTAGATGAGAGTAGATAAATTGTTTCAGGAGATAAAACATGAAGGGGAGATTATAGACAAGTTTGTAATTAGCAGAGCAATTCTGCTCCAGGGATTTTTCTTAGTAAAGCGGTTATGACTGCTTGTCTGAAGGAGTAGGGAAAATACTGGATGAAAAAGAGAGGTTAAATATTTTAGTTAGGTGGGTAATAACAGCTGGGGAGAATGACTGGAGAGAGTGAGAAGGAACAGGGTTACTGTTGCAGGTAGTATAGAGAGAAGAAGCAAGGTGTATGGTAACCTGTTCTGCGACCGGTTAAAGATGGAAAGTGACTTTGATGAAGTGTAGGAGGGAGGAGGTGCTGTTAGTGATTGAGAGACAATTTCTTTTCTGATGTGATCAATTTTTTTCTTTGAAATAATTGTCCAGATTGTCAGCGCTGAGGTTCATTAAAGAGGTCTGCACTGTAGGGCTGAGGAGGGAGTAAAAAGTATCAGAGTCATTTTACATTGCCAGATAGTGTGGTGACGAGGGTGGTGAAGTAGGCTTGTTTGCAGTGGCGAAGGGCAGAGTTATTGTTATGGACTGACCTGAGTTGGAGTAGTGATATTGCAACCACCAGGGGAAGCACCGGCAGGTAGCGTAGTCATGAATAGTCAGAAGTCGGTACACAGGAGCAGCAGTATATTTGGGAGGATATGCAGGTTGCGTCGTCAGGAAATAGAGTTCAGTACATGGTCGCAGCAGTATAATCTTGAGGATAAGCAGCAAGTGGAAAGAAGCTAGACTAAAGGCTGGGAGCTCAATAACATCAGAAGGAATGTAGTGCAATACCAGGTTTAAGTAGTGTGTTCAATCAGGAGATCACAAGGTTGAGCCAATCACTAACTCAGACTGGAGACAAACATTAACAACACAGGTACTAGTATCTGGGTTAGCAAGCAACTGTTCAGTGAGCTGATTAGCTCAGAGGGTAGAGCTGCTGCCTGGTGCACAAGAGCTGCTGGGTTCGATCTATGTTTTGAGCATAAACTTATAATGGATGCAATTTTTGATCTAATCGTACACAACCAATTTTAAATTGCCACTACCATAGTGATTAACTGACCACTAGTGATGAGCGAATGTGCTTTGATAAGGTGTTTTCTGAAGCATGCTTGCTCATGTGCTAACTGAGCGACTTTGTGAGAGAAAACACCGTGTGCACAGCTATACTGTGGTGCTTAGACTAGGTTCCCAGACCTTCAATACAAATAGAAAGAAGTCTAGCACTCAACTTAAGCGGCGAAAGATTTGATTTATTTGTAGCATTCGAAACGTTTCAGTCCATAAGGACTTTCATCAGTCACGTGCCGTTAGAAGCCCGTAGGGCTGGGTTCAGAAAGAACAGGGATGCACAGAATGTGCAAAAAGCGCCGCCACAGCTTGCGTTATAGAGAATGGAGGTAAAATAGAGCTTAGTTAGAATGCTGTAATGGTGGGGCAATGGCCGCACATCAGGATGTAGCACCCACAAGCTGAAAGCGCTGGTGTTCGGGGTGAGGGGCACTGCCTCCAGACACGGTATCACTCTAACTAAGCTCTATTTTACCTCCATTCTCTATAACGCAAGATGTGGCGGCGCTTTTTGCACATTCTGTGCATCCCTGTTCTTTCTGAACCCAGCCCTACGGGCTTCTAATGGCACGTGACTGATGAAAGTCCTTATGGACTGAAACGTTTCGAGTGCTACAAATAAATCAAATCTTTCGCCGCTTAAGTTGAGTGCTAGACTTCTTTCTATTTGAACCGAGTGACTTTGGCGTGCGCGAATAATATGTTTGAATCCCCGCATATGCATGTCTCACGGCTGTTCGACAGCCGCAACACATGCAGGGATTGACTAACAAACAGACAATCCCTGCCTTTGTTGTTGCTGTCAAACAGCCATGAGATATACAGTTGCTGGGACTCAAACATATTTTTCGAGCATGCCGAAGACACTTAGCACACGAGAATGCTTGGATAGCATCTTATCCAAACACGTTCACTCATCACTAATAAACTCTATGGATCCTACTCCTGGAAATACTTGCAAACTGTGCCAGGCAGGCTTTTTCCATGCAACAGATACAGTAGAGATATAATATTATCGTATGTTGTAGGCATTCAGATTAATTGCCATCCAAGTACAACTTTACAGTATGCAACTTGAGTTCACCAGAATGGGAGCTACTTTCATAGGGTGTCTCAGAGAGAAAGGTCCAAAGAAGGTAATCTTCTACATAACTTTGGCAAATGAAAAGGGGCTCACGAGACAACCCCTTTAATGCTTTAGATATCAAGGCAAACCATAATTAGGCACACAAATGTGCTGATTTGCAATTAGAGGAACAAAGAGGCAATTTCCCATAATTTTGTCATGATTGCATTTCCCTATTTTACAAATGTTGTGATCTTTCCATGTTTTAAGTCTCTGAAAGTATCTACCACCTCTGATCGTCACTTTAATTGAGGTTTCTTGCCTGCAATTATTTACCTGTGCTGGCTTTGTACTACACATACTATACATTGACAATCCATAATAGAGTTTGGGTAGAATATTTGATTTTGGCATAGGTTGAATGATAAAATGATTTATCTTATTGTCTTATTTTAGGACACAGGAGTTGGGAAATCTAGCATAGTTTGCCGATTTGTCCAAGACCATTTTGATCATAATATAAGCCCCACGATTGGGTAAGTGAACCGAGAATAAAAAATTATGAAAACTATGAATACTGTAAATGGCCACTTTTTTAGATAAATCTATCTAGTACTATGTTGAACCTCTTTTGACCAGATTTAGATTTATGACATATGTACCTTAACTGTACAACTGTTTGTCTTTTCAGAGCTTCATTTATGACTAAAACAGTTCCATGTGGGAATGAGCTCCATAAATTTTTGATATGGGATACTGCTGGTCAGGAACGAGTGAGTATCACCAGATACTGTACATACAATAGATTTGCTAACATTAATAAAAATAATAGTTATGAAGATCATTAGTAATTGTTTTATGGATGTGGAATACATCTGTATGGCCAGGTTGTCTATGTACCTTTATGCATTACATCTGCATTTGCTGCATTCGTCCAGCACCGCTTCTTAAGGTACCTTCACACATAACGATATCGTTAACGATATCGTTGCTTTTTGTGACGTAGCAACGATATCGTTAAGGAAATCGTTATGTGTGACAGCGACCAACGATCAGGCCCCTGCTGGGAGATCGTTGGTCGCTGAACAAAGTCCAGAACTTTATTTCGTCGCTGGATCTCCCGTGGACATCGCTGGATCGGCGTGTGTGACACCGATCCAGCGATGTCTTCACTGGTAACCAGGGTAAACATCGGGTTACTAAGCGCAGGGCCGCGCTTAGTAACCCGATGTTTACCCTGGTTACCAGCGTAAAAGTAAAAAAAAAAACACTACATACTTACCTACCGCTGTCTGTTCCCGGCGCTGTGCTCTGCACTCCTCCTGTACTGGCTGTGAGCGTCGGTCAGCCGGAAAGCAGAGCGGTGACATCACCGCTCTGCTTTCCGGCCGCTGTGCTCACAGCCAGTACAGAGAAGCACAGCGCCGGGGACAGACAGCGGTAGGTAAGTATGTAGTGTTTGTTTTTTTTACTTTTACGCTGGTAACCAGGGTAAACATCGGGTTACTAAGCGCGGCCCTGCGCTTAGTAACCCGATGTTTACCCTAGTTACCGGCATCGTTGGTCGCTGGAGAGCTGTCTGTGTGACAGCTCTCCAGCGACCAAACAGCGACGCTGCAGCGATCCGGATCGTTGTCGGTATCGCTGCAGCGTCGCTTAATGTGAAGGGGCCTTTATAGGATCTTTACAATGACCACAATCTCAAAACCAGTGGCGTAACTAGAGTTACATGGCCCCAGTGAAAAATTTGGACCTGGGCCCACACCTCCATGTTAGTCACATGTAGAGGTCTTTGTAATGTTCTAGATCCTGTAAAGAAAAAAAAAAGGTTTTAGGTACCGTGTTAGCCAGTTGGAAAAAGATTGATTGTTCTCAGCGGGGGAAACAAAATTATAATCTTGTAGCTATGATATGTTTAATGGCTAAGAAAAATAAAATAAGTGATGTTACAACGCTAGCTTTCGAGACAAGTTTGGTTCCGTTATCAGTCATGGTATAACAAAATAGCTGAAGAAACACAAATATAGGCCACATTCACACATTTAGTATTTGGTCAGTATGTAAGGAGGTTGCTTTCCCTGCTCCTTACTTGGAACTACTTAGTCAGACAGCTGGGTTGTTGGGGGGAAGACTTTCTGCCCTGGACAGAGGGGACCATGTGACTGCTGGGGGCAGAGAGGAAGAGAGAGGAGTGTGGTCAGAAAAGAGCGGGAGAGCAGAACGCACGGGACAGAGGGGTCAGCGTGCCAGAGAGAGCAGGCTGTAGCGCTGCGCTCCCCAAAAGAGAGTGCTCCCCGTGAGGGCACTAAGGCTGAGATACCAGCCGTAGTAAAGGCTGGATGTGAGAGTGTGGACTTGGAAGCCTCCGTAATCAGAGAAGACGTATCCCCTTAAGGTACCTTCACACATAACGATATTGTTAACGATATCGTTGCTATTTGTGACGTAGCAACGATATTGTTAATGAAATCGTTATGTGTGACAGCGACCAACGATCAGGCCCCTGCTGGGAGATCGTTGGTCGCTGAATAAAGTCCAGAACTTTATTTCGTCGCTGGACTCCCTGCAGACATCGCTGGATCGGCGTGTGTGACACCGATCCAGCGATGTCTTCACTGGTAACCAGGGTGTATACATCGGGTAACTAAGCGCAGGGCCGCGCTTAGTAACCCGATGTTTACCCTGATTACCATGCTAAAAGTAAAAAAAAACAAACACTACATACTTACCTACCGCTGTCTGTCCTCCAGCGCTGTGCTCTGCACTCCTCCTGTACTGTCTGTGAGCCGGAAAGCAGAGCGGTGACGTCACCGCTCTGCTTTCCGGCTCACAGCCAGTACAGGAGGAGAGCAGAGAAGCAGAGTGCAGCGCTGGAGGACAGACAGCGGTAGGTAAGTATCTAGTGTTTGTTTTTTTTTACTTTTAGCATGGTAACCAGGGTAAACATCGGGTTACTAAGCGCAGCCCTGCGCTTAGTTACCCGATGTTTACCCTGATTACCGGCATCGTTGGTCGCTGGAGAGCGGTCTGTGTGACAGCTCTCCAGCGACCAAACAGCGACGCTGCAGCGATCCGGATCGTTGTCTGTATCGCTGCAGCGTTGCTTAATGTGAAGGGGCCTTTACAGTGACCTGAGCGCGCAGCCCCGGTGACTGCACTGATAAGCCAGGATCCCTGAGTGTGACAAAGTAAACTGCTCAGTGTGTGTGTAGCATTGCTGCTGCAGAGAGAGATTGCCAGCCTAATATACAGAGACTTGCAGCCGAGTGGCTGAGTTACTTCCTGCTTCCAGCTACACTGGGAGAAAAGACTTAACCCCAGAGTCTCCAGTTCCCAGGAGACAGAGAGACTTCAGGATCTTCAAGCGCTGCTGGTGACTGAACCCACGTTGGAATAAGGACCCTCCAGTTAGGACCGCCCTGGACTGATAAGTCACAAGAACATTCATTAGCCGTTTCGATTCCGCTTAACTGTTTACTGTTTGCTTTATCTCTATTAACCCTCTGTTTACTCCCTGCAAGGAGAATCTTACTCCTGTTAATAAATTCCCCTCAACAGTTGGTCTGTCTGTTCCGTGGTGACATACTCAACCCTGCACTCTATTACAAGTATTTTACATCAGTATTTGTGAGCTCAAACCAGGAGTGGAACTGTCAGAGGAAAAGTATAATAGAAACATGTCACCACGTCTGTATTTATCACCCACTCCAGGTATTGGCTTATAAATACTGATGTGAAATACTGACCAAATACTGATAGTGTGAACATGGCCTTATACAGAAAAAGAGCAGAGACATGACATAATAAATGGACATTTAAAAAGGCAAACAGACTGAGCTCATAGAATCTTTCATTAGCTAAGATAAGTGATAGCAAAGTTTTATTGACCCAGACCTGATGCCCTCACTGCCTCTGGAGCATACAGTGGGTATGGAAAGTATTCAGACTCACTTAAATTTGTCACTCTTCTTTTCATTGCAGCCATTTGGTAAATTCAAAAAAGTTCATTTTTTTCTCATTAATGTACACTCTGCACCCCATCTTGACTAAAAAAAACAGAAGTGTAGAAATTTTTTCAAATTTAATAAAAAAGAAAAACTGGTCACATGGTCAAAAGTATTCAGAAACTTTGCTCAGACACTCATATTTAAGTCACATGCTGTCCATTTCCTTGTGATCCTCCTTGAGATGGTTCTACTCCTTCATTGGAGTCCAGCTGTGTTTAATTAAACTAATAGGACTTCATTTGGAAAGGCACACACCTGTCTATATAAGGCCTCATAGCTCACAGTGCATGTCAGACCAAATGAGAATCATGAGGTCAAAGGAACAGGCCAAGGAGCTCAGAGACAGAATTGTGGCAAGGCACATATCTGGACCAGGTTACAACAGAATTTCTGCAGTACTCAAGGTTCCTAAGAGCACAGTGGCCGCCATAATCCTTAAATGGAAGATGTTTGGGACCACCAGAAGTCTTCCTCGACTTGGCCGTCAAGCCAAACTGAGCAATCGTGGGAGAAGAGCCTTGGCTAGAGAGGTATAGAAGAACTTCGAGATCACTGTGGTTGAGCTCCACAGATGCAGTAGGGAGATGGGAGAAAGTTCCACAAAGTCAACTATCACTGCGGTCCTCCACCAGTCGGGCTTTTATGGCAGCAGAGTGGCCCGACGGAAGCCTCTCCTCAGTGTAAGACATATGAAAGCCCGCATATAGTTTGCTAAAAAACACATGAAACACTCGGAGACTATGAGAAATAAGATTCTCTGGTCTGATGAGATGAAGATAGACCTTTTTGGTGATAATTCTAAGTGGTATGTGTAGAGAAAACCAGGCACTGCTCAATACAATCCCAACAGTGAAACATGGTGGTGGCAGCATCATGCTATGAGGGTGTTTTTCAGCTGCAAAGACAGGACGACTGATTGTTATTGAAGGGAACATGAATGCGGCCAAGAAAAAGATATCCTGGATGAAAACCTCTTCCAGAGTGCTCTGGACCTCAGACTTGGCCGAAGGTTCACCTTCCAACAAGACAATGACCCTAAGTACACAGCTAAAATAACAAAGAAGTGGCTTCAGAACAACTCTGTGACCATTCTTGACTGGCCCAGTCACAGCCTTAACCTAAACCCAACTGAGCATCACTGGAGAAACATGAAAATGGCTGTCCACCAACGTTCACCATCCAACCTGATGCAACTGGAGAGGATCTGCAAGGAGGAATGGCAGCGGATTCCCAAATCCAGGTGTGAAAAACTTGTTGCATCATTCCCAAGAAGACTGATGGCTGTACTAGCTCGAAAAGGGTGCTTATACTCAATACTGAGTAAAGGGTCTGAATACTTATGACTATGTGATATTTCAGTTTTTCTTTTTTAATAACTCTGCAAAAATTACTACATTTCTGATTTTTTTCAGTGAAGACAGGGTGCAGAGTGTACATTAATGAGAAAAAATGAACTTTTTTGAATTTACCAAATAGCTGCAATGAAACAAAGAGTGAAAAATTTTAAAGGGTATGAATACTTTCCGTACCCACTGTATTAATCAGATTTTGTATTCAGTGTCAGACTGGGGTGCCAAGGGCCCACCAGTAACATTGATTTTGGGGGCCCACTTTTCACCTGCACACAAATATTATACGACCCTGGTTCACAAATTTATCAATATCTCTATATAATAATAAACTGGGCAGTTTGGTTAATGAATGATTAGATGCTGCTTTTTTCTGTACAGAGTCAATCAAGAGAATTATGACAAGTACTGCCCATACAATAAGGTTGGGGGCCCAGATCTGCACAGGGACCCACCAGGGGATTCCCCTTCTCCCCTGTGGGCCAGTCCAAGCCTGTTTGTAGTAAGTCATAAATCCTTGTGATAGATTTAGTCCTGTGTGGAGGGTATCAAAGAATGCCATATATTTTTGTTCACAGACCTTTTGGTGTTTTTATGATTTGAAGATGGCTTTTAATTTAAAAACTTTCATATTGTTTATGTTGTGTCCTCGACCACATAAATGTTTAGTCATACAGTAGGTTGATGGGGTTTTTTTGGTCTGTAATCGAGTGGTGATGAGATGTCATCCTTGCTCTCAGTTTCTGTCCTGTTTCTCGAACATAGAGACCCCCAGTAGGACAAAATGGAAACTACATTGGAAGATCATGTGAATGTCTCCAAAATATTATAGTCCTGTTGAGCATTGTGGATCTGTATCCGATCTATGGTCATTACATGAGTGCAGGTTTTACAACTCTTCACATTGAAGGTCAGGTTCCTCTCAGTGTTTGAGAGGACACTGAGATTCTCATCATAAAATTTCTTAAATTTGGAGGTTGCCTGTAGCATAGCAAGGGAGGGTCTTGAAATATTATTTTTAGCCAGTCATTTTTGTGTAGGATATGGTGACGTTTTTCGGCAGTTTTTTTGAGCACTTCAAGCTGTGGGCTATATGTCACCACCAGAGAAACACAGTCATTTTCCTTTTTTTCTCCATATTGAAGTAGTTGACTTCTAGTGATCCTTGTGGCTATATTGATCTGATCATCAATGGAGGTGGTGCTGTAGCCTAGGTTTAATATGTCTTTTTAAGATGAGTTAGGTGTTCATCCCTCCCTGTCTGTCGGGTTGGAGCAGATATGGTTAAATCTTAGGGCCTGGCTGTAGACAATGGACTTTTTAATGTGTTTTGGGTGTAAGCTGTCCCATCTGAGGTATGACAGTCGGTTAATTGGTTTCTGATACGTGAATATCTAGAATGAACCATTTTGAATTTTCATAGTGGTATCCAGAAAGTTGATTTCTCTATTTGAGTGGTCCAATGTCAAGTTTCTGTTGGTTTTATGGATTTTCTAAGAATTTTATAAGTTCTTGTTCAGACTCAATCTGAATAATTAAGATGTCATTGATGTAACGGAAATAGGCCAAGGGTTTGATGGAGCAGGATAATAAAAAGTCTTTCTCCAGTTTAACCATGAAAAGGTTGGCATACTGTGGTGCCATTTTGCTGCCCATAGCAGTTCTGATGCATTGTAGTTATAGCTCATCACCGAAACAGAAAAAGTTACATGTGAGGATAAATCAGGTGAGTTTTAATACATCAGAAGAGATCCCATTAGTTTCCAGAAACATTTGACTGGTGGTTCGTCCATCTTCATGTGAAATGTTAGAATATAAGGATTCCACATTCATGGTGGCTAAGATGGCACCTTTGAGAAAGGGACCTGTTATGACCTGGTGGTCAGGACAATAATGGACCTGGTGGATAAGAGCACACGGAATGACCTGATAGTTACTGACAATATAGGACGAGCTCTGGGACGTGGGAACTCTGCTGACCGCAATCCCTAATCCTATCAACCACACTAGAAATAGCCGTGGATTGCGCCTAACGCTCCCTATGCAACTCGGCACAGCCTAAGAAACTAGCTAGCCCTGAAAATAGAAAAATAAAGCCTACCTTGCCTCAGAGAAATTCCCCAAAGGAAAAGGCAGCCCCCACATATAATGACTGTGAGTAAAGATGAAAATACAAACACAGAGATGAAATAGATTTAGCAAAGTGAGGCCCGACTTACTGAACAGACCGGTCAGCGGTCAGCACAAAAACCTACAAAAAGACCACGCAGAGAGCGCAAAAAGACCCTCCGCACCGACTCACGGTGCGGAGGCGCTCCCTCTGCGTCCCAGAGCTTCCAGCAAGCAAGAACAATCGAAATAGCAAGCTGGACAGAAAAATAGCAAACCAGAGAAAAACAAGCAGTCACTTAGCTTCTGTTGGGAAGACAGGACAAGAACGATCCAGGAGTGAACTAGACCAATACTGGAACATTGACAGGTGGCCTGGAGCAAAGATCTAAGTGGAGTTAAATAGAGCAGCCAGCTAACGAATTAACCTCGTCACCTGAGGAAGGAAACTCAGAAACACCCACAGCCACCAGAGAAAGTCCATGGACAGAACCAGCCAAAGTACCATTCATGACCACAGGAGGGAGCCTGACAACAGAACTCACAACAGTACCCCCCCCCCCCCCATTGAGGAGGGGTCACCGAACCCTCACCAGAGCCCCCAGGCCGACCAGGACGAGCCAAATGAAAGGCACGAACCAGATCGGCAGCATGAACATCAGAGGCAAAAACCCAGGAATTATCTTCCTGACCATAACCCTTCCACTTGACCAGGTACTGGAGTTTCCGTCTCGAAATACGAGAATCCAAAATCTTCTCCACCACATACTCCAACTCCCCCTCAACCAACACCGGGGCAGGAGGATCAACGGATGGAACCACAGGCGCCACGTATCTCCGCAACAATGACCTATGGAACACATTATGGATGGCAAAAGAAGCAGGAAGGGCCAAACGAAATGACACAGGATTGATAACCTCAGAAATCTTATACGGACCAATGAAACGAGGCTTAAACTTAGGAGAGGAAACCTTCATAGGAACATAACGAGACGACAACCAAACCAAATCCCCAACACGAAGTCGGGGACCCAAACAACGCCGGCGGTTAGCGAAACGTTGAGCCTTCTCCTGGGACAATGTCAAATTGTCCACCACATGAGTCCAAATCTGCTGCAACCTATCCACCACAGTATTTACACCAGGACAGTCCGAAGACTCAACCTGCCCTGAAGAGAAACGCGGATGGAAACCAGAATTGCAGAAAAACTGCGAAGCCAAAGTAGCCGAGCTGGCCCGATTATTAAGGGCGAACTCAGCCAACGGCAAAAAGGACACCCAATCATCCTGATCAGCAGAAACAAAGCATCTCAGATATGTTTCCAAAGTCTGATTAGTTCGTTCGGTTTGGCCATTTGTCTGAGGATGGAAAGCCGAAGAAAACGACAAATCAATGCCCATCTTAGCACAAAAGGACTGCCAAAACCTCGAAACAAACTGGGAACCTCTGTCCGAGACGATGTTCTCCGGAATGCCATGCAAACGAACCACATGCTGGAAAAACAATGGCACCAAATCAGAGGAGGAAGGCAATTTAGACAAGGGTACCAAATGGACCATCTTAGAGAAGCAATCACAAACCACCCAAATGACCGACATCCTTTGAGAGACAGGGAGATCTGAAATAAAATCCATGGAAATATGCGTCCAGGGCCTCTTTGGGACCGGCAAGGGCAAAAGCAACCCACTGGCACAAGAAAAGCAGGGCTTAGCCCGAGCACAAGTCCCACAGGACTGCACAAAAGAACGCACATCCCGTGACAAAGAAGGCCACCAAAAGGATCTAGCCACCAAATCTCTGGTACCAAAGATTCCAGGATGACCAGCCAACACCGAACAATGAACCTCAGAGATAACTCTACTAGTCCATCTATCAGGGACAAACAGTTTCTCCGCTGGACAACGGTCAGGTCTATCAGCCTGAAACTTCTGCAGCACCCGCCGCAAATCAGGGGAGATGGCAGACAAAATTACCCCCTCTTTGAGAATACCCGCCGGCTCAGGAACACCCGGAGAGTCAGGCACAAAACTCCTTGACAGGGCATCAGCCTTCACATTCTTAGAGCCCGGAAGGTACGAAACCACAAAATCAAAACGGGAGAAAAATAACGACCATCGAGCCTGTCTCGGATTCAACCGTTTGGCAGACTCAAGATAAGTCAAATTCTTGTGATCTGTCAAGACCACCACGCGATGCTTGGCTCCTTCAAGCCAATGACGCCACTCCTCGAATGCCCACTTCATGGCCAACAACTCTCGATTACCAACATCATAATTGCGCTCAGCAGGCGAAAACTTTCTAGAAAAGAAAGCACATGGCTTCATCACTGAGCCATCAGAACTTCTTTGCGACAAAACAGCCCCTGCTCCAATCTCAGAAGCATCAACCTCAACCTGAAACGGGAGCGAAACATCTGGCTGGCAAAGCACAGGGGCAGAAGAAAAACGACGCTTCAACTCCTGAAAAGCCTCTACAGCTGCAGAAGACCAATTGACCACATCAGCACCCTTCTTGGTCAAATCAGTCAACGGTTTAGCAACACTAGAAAAATTAGCAATGAAGCGCCGATAAAAATTAGCAAAGCCCAGGAACTTTTGCAGGCTCTTCACAGATGTCGGCTGAGTCCAATCGTAAATGGCTTGGACTTTAACAGGGTCCATCTCGATAGTAGAAGGGGAAAAAATGAACCCCAAAAATTAAACCTTCTGAACTCCAAAGAGACACTTTGACCCCTTCACAAACAAGGAATTCGCACGAAGGACCTGGAACACCATTCTGACCTGCTTCACATGAGACTCCCAATCATCCGAAAAGACCAAAATGTCATCCAAATATACAATCAGGAATTTATCCAGGTACTCTCGGAAGATGTCATGCATAAAGGTCTGAAATACTGATGGAGCATTGGAAAGCCCGAATGGCATAACCAGGTACTCAAAATGGCCCTCGGGCGTATTAAATGCTGTTTTCCATTCATCGCCTTGTTTAATACGCACAAGATTATACGCCCCTCGAAGATCTATCTTGGTGAACCAACTAGCCCCTTTAATACGAGCAAACAAATCAGACAGCAACGGCAAATGATACTGAAATTTGACTGTAATTTTATTGAGAAGGCGGTAATCAATACAAGGTCTCAAAGAACCATCCTTCTTGGCCACAAAAAAGAACCCTGCTCCCAATGGTGACGACGACGGGCGAATATGACCCTTCTCCAAGGATTCCTTTATATAACTCCGCATAGCGGCGTGCTCTGGCACAGATAAATTGAACAATCGGCCCTTAGGAAACTTACTACCAGGAATCAAATTAATTGCACAATCGCAATCCCTATGAGGAGGTAGGGCACTGGCTTTGGGCTCATCAAATACATCCCGATAATCCGACAAAAACTCTGGAACTTCAGAAGGAGTGGAAGACGAAATAGACAAAAATGGAACATCACCATGTACCCCCTGGCAACCCCAGCTGGACACAGACATAGATTTCCAGTCCAATACTGGATTATGAACCTCTAGCCATGGCAACCCCAAAACGACCACATCATGCAGATTATGCAACACCAGAAAGCGGATATCCTCCTGATGTGCAGGAGCCATGCACATGGTCAATTGGGTCCAGTACTGAGGCTTATTCTTGGCCAAAGGCGTAGCATCAATTCCTCTCAATGGAGTAGGATACTGCAAGGGCTCCAAGAAAAAACCACAGCGCCTAGCATACTCCAAGTCCATCAAATTCAGGGCAGCGCCTGAATCCACAAATGCCATAACAGAATAGGATGACAAAGAACAAATCAGAGTAACGGACAATAGAAATTTAGACTGTACAGTACCAATGGTGTCAGACCTAGCGAACCGCTTAGTGCGCTTAGGACAATTGGAGATAGCATGAGTGGCATCACCACAGTAAAAACATAGCCCATTTCGACGTCTGTGTTCTTGCCGTTCAGCTCTGGTCAAAGTCCTATCACATTGCATAGGCTCAGGTCCATGCTCAGATAGTACCGCCAAATGGTGCACAGCTTTACGCTCACGCAAGAGTCGATCGATCTGAATGGCCAAAGACATAGACTCATTTTCAGACCAGCAGGCATGGGGAATCCCACCATGACATCCTTAAGGGCTTCAGAGAGACCCTTTCTGAAGATTGCTGCCAGGGCACATTCATTCCACTGAGTGAGCACAGACCACTTTCTAAACTTCTGACAATATATCTCCGCTTCATCCTGACCCTGACACAGAGCCAGCAAGATTTTCTCTGCCTGATCCACTGAATTAGGTTCGTCATAAAGCAATCCAAGCGCCAGGAAAAACGCATCAACATCACGCAATGCCGGATCTCCTGGCGCAAGGGAAAATGCCCAGTCTTGAGGGTCACCGCGTAACAAAGAAATAATGATCTTTACTTGTTGAACAGGGTCACCTGAGGAGCGAGGTTTCAAGGCAAGAAACAATTTACAATTATTTTTGAAATTCAAGAACTTAGATCTATCACCAAAAAATAAATCAGGAATTGGAATCCTAGGCTCTGACATCGGATTCTGAACCACAAAATCTTGAATGTTTTGTACACTTATAGTGAGATTATCCATCAAAGAGGACAGACCTTGAATGTCCATGTCTACACCTGTGTTCTGAACCACCCAGATGTAAAGGGGAAAAGAGAGACAAAACACACTACAAAGAAAACAAAATGGTCTCAGAACTTCTCTTATCCCTCTATTGAGATGCATTAGTACTTTGGGCCACCTGTACTGTTATGACCTGGTGGTCAGGACAATAATGGACCTGATGGATAAGAGCACACGGAATGACCTGATAGTTACTGACAATATAGGACGAGCTCTGGGACGTGGGAACTCTGCTGACCGCAATCCCTAATCCTATCAACCACACTAGAAATAGCCGTGGATTGCGCCTAACGCTCCCTATGCAACTCGGCACAGCCTAAGAAACTAGCTAGCCCTGAAAATAGAAAAATAAAGCCTACCTTGCCTCAGAGAAATTCCCCAAAGGAAAAGGCAGCCCCCCACATATAATGACTGTGAGTAAAGATGAAAATACAAACACAGAGATGAAATAGATTTAGCAAAGTGAGGCCCGACTTACTGAACAGACCGAGGATAGGAAAGGTTACTTTGCAGTCAGCACAAAAACCTACAAAAAGACCACGCAGAGGACGCAAAAAGACCCTCCGCACCGGCTCACGGTGCGGAGGCGCTCCCTCTGCATCCCAGAGCTTCCAGCAAGCAAGAACAATCGAAATAGCAAGCTGGACAGAAAAATAGCAAACCAGAGAAAAACAAGCAGTCACTTAGCTTCTGTTGGGAAGACAGGACAAGAACGATCCAGGAGTGAACTAGACCAATACTGGAACATTGACAGGTGGCCTGGAGCAAAGATCTAAGTGGAGTTAAATAGAGCAGCCAGCTAACGAATTAACCTCGTCACCTGAGGAAGGAAACTCAGAAACACCCACAGCCACCAGAGAAAGTCCATAGACAGAACCAGCCGAAGTACCATTCATGACCACAGGAGGGAGCCCGACAACAGAACTCACAACAGGGACCTATTGAAGATAGCTTTTTTAAAGGGTCAGTTGAGTCCTGTAAATAGCTGGTTGTTTTCTTACCAGCGATTCAATAACATTCTCTATCCATCCTGATATTTTTTCATTGAGTGTATACTCATCTTTGAGATCATTGGCCTCTCTGGATTGCCTGATTTATGAATCTTGGGAAGCATATAGAAAATTACTATCCTAGGATTATCAGGCATAAAGTTTAGTGAAATCTGTACACAGGCTTCTGATGACCCTTTTCAACTCTCTCATATATTTTGGAGTTGGGTTATCATCAAGTTTGGTGTAGCACTGTCTGCGTGCTCCTTTAATATATTGTATTGAGAAGTACTATGGCACCAGCTTTAGCTGCAGGCTTTAAAGTGATCTCCTTGTTTTTCTTCAGACTATGAAGTGCGCTTCTCTCCTGCACACTGATATTAGATGTTTCCTTTCTCTGTTTATCCCATATTGTGGCTCGCACCGAATGCCTAAATGAGTCAATATATTGATCCAAAGTGATGTTGCGGCCAGGAGGAGGTGTCCAGTCAGATTTTTTCTTATCATCTAGTCTGACTTGTGTTTGGCTGCTTAGAAGCACCAAATCACTTTTACAATCAAAGAAGAACTTTTTCAGTGTCCTGAAGTATTGTTCCATGTCACTACATGGTTCTGTTTTGTCTAAGGGTATGTGCCCACGATCCAGAACTGGCAGCACTTTGGATGCAGCGCATGTTCGCTGCATCCAAAGCGCTGCCGGGCATTGAACGCAGGTGAATCCGCATGTGTTCACTGAACCGTGCAGATTCACCGCGTCCAGTACATTGTATAGGTGAAATTTCTCTTGCGGAGACTGGTGTCTCCACAAGAGAAATTGACATGCTGCAATCTGGAAAGACACACCGCATGTCTGTCTCTGTGGGTGATCAGCCGGCGTCTGTGGACACATAGTGGGCATGGGATTTTTTAAAATCTCATCCACTATGTTGTAACAACTGGCCACTGTGGCTTGGACGCTGCACAAGTACGCAGCGTCCAACCCACAGCGTTTAATGATCGTGGGCACATACCCTAAAGGTGTTGTATGACAAAATTTGAGACCTCTGGAAAGTACTCTATGCTATAGATTAGTGGGTTTGTGGGATGACCAATTACTACATCTGAGAAATCTGGCCCAGAGACAGTAAGGAGACCACTTATCTGAGTCAGAATGTAGCTTACCGGGGAGTCGGCAGGGGTGAGGCGAGGTCACCGGAGGCAGGAGCAAGGTCTCCATTTTCCTGAACCCACCACGAGGTCAGTGTGTGTAGCAGGGACTCCGCTCCTCCTAGCCCAGGGCCCACAGCATTAACCCACTCCTGCTGCGCTTGGCTTCCTACAGCAGCGACCTTGCCCCACCGCCACTGCCCCCAAGTAAGCTACATTCGGACTATAGGGTGCACAACAATTTTGCTCTGACATTTGGGGAAAAAAGTGTGTCTTATATCGTGAAAAGCACTGTACTTTGTTATACAATGCCTGATGAAGACTTAATAAGTCTCGAAAGCTAGCTTTGTAAAAACACTTTTTTATTTTTGTTCGTGATTAAAATATATCATAACTACAAGATTATTATTTGTTGCTCCCACTGAGAACAATAGATCATATAAAGGCATACAGTACGTGTTTACTCTCCATGTAATAGTGTCCCCATCCTGGCCTGTCTTTTTAATAATGTCCCACATCCTGTGCCCCTTCCTGTTATAATTTTCCCCATCCTGGACCCTTCCCTAGTATAATGTCCCATGTTCTAAGCCCCTTACTGTAATAATGTCCCCGATCCTTACTGCTTCCTGTAACAATGTCCTCATTCTGCTATAATGTCCCCCATCCTGGACCCCTACCTTTTGTAATGTACCAATCTTGGGACTCCCTGATGTAATGTTCTTTTTCCTGGTAAAATGTCCTCCATAATGGTATACTAAAAAAAAGAGGGACACAGCAGCACTCAGTAACGACCAATATACAGGGTGGGCCATGTATATGGATACACCTAAATAAAATGGGAATGGTTGGTGATATCAACTTCCTGTTTGTGGCACATTAGTATATGGAAGGGTGAAAACTTTTCAAGATGGGTGGTGAACATCGCTGCCATTTTGAAGTCGGCCATTTTGGATCCAACTTTATTTTTTCCAATGTTAAAAGGGTCATTTGACACATTAAACTTATTGAGAATTTCACAAGAAAAACAATGGTGTGCTTGGTTTTTACGTAACTTTATTCGTTCATGAGTTATTTACAAGTTTCTCTTTGTTTGCAGCCATTGACTTGTCGCAGAGGTTAACACATGAGGAGCAGATAGAAATTGTGTTGATGTCTGGTGAACGCAGTACCCAAGTCATTGCAGCAGATTTCAATGCAAGACACCCTACGCAAGAAAACTGTCGCCATTCCCGTTTGATTTAGGTGTATCCATATAAATGGCCCACTCAAAAACGTTTGCCTCATCACTGAACATAATATTATGTGCAAACTGAGGGTCCTGTTCCAATTTTTGTTTTGCCCATTCTGCAAATTCAGCGCACCGATCTGGGTCATCCTCGTTGAGATGCTGCAGCAGCTGGATTTTGTAAGGGTGCCATTTGTAAGTAGCTAATCTGCAGAAGGGATGTTCGACGGATGCCAGATCGGCGTGCTGAATTTGCAGAATGGGCAAAACAACAATTGGAACAGGACCCACAGTTTACACAGAACATTATGTTCAGTGATGAGACAAACTTTTATGGGTGGGCCATTTATATAGATACACCTAAATCAAATGGGAATGGTGACAGTTTTCTTGTGTAGGGTGTCTTGAATTGAAATCTGCTGCAATGACCCGGGTACTGCGTTCACCAGACATCAACACAATTTCTATCTGCTCCTCACGTGTTAATCTCTGCGACATGTCAATGGCTATAAACAAAGAGAAACTTGTAAATAACTCATGAAAGAATAAAGTGAAGTTAAAACCAAGCACGCCATTGTTTTTCTTGTGAAATTCTCAATAAGTATGATGTGTCACATGACCCTCTTCCCATTGAAAAAAATAAAGTTGGATCCAAAATGGATAAGTTCAAAATGGCCGCCATGGTCACCACCCATCTTGAAAAGTTTTCCCCCCACCCATATACTAATGTGCCACAAACAGGAAGTTGATATCACCAACCATTCCCATTTTATTAAGGTGTATCCATATACATGGCCCACCCTGTTTTTGCAAACATGAGATCCAAACTACATTGTTGCTCAATAAAATGTATTTATAAAAAGTGAAGGTTCTTAGCGCATAAATTGGCCAATTCATGTGTGTCCATCAACTACGGCAAGGTGACACTTCTCTGATGGGTCCTAGCATCCTAAACATGCCTCTCTTGGGCTATAAGCCTACAGTTTAAATGGACAAGCATACCTCTCTCAGGTTATAAACCTACAATTTTATATGGGCAGGTAGGAACCAGCACTAATTAAAAGCACCCTTGTCCTGATGGGAGGAGTCAAATAGGTGGCATATCCCCCACCCTGGGCCTCTTCCTGATACAATCTTTTCTAGCACATGCAAAAAATGTATTCTTCTTACCTTCCTCTGCTCCAACGATGTGTGACATCCTCTTCAGCAGCCTGTAGCTAATTTTGTCTTGCCAGCCATAGGCGAGGCCTGACATCACTACCAGGCGCAGCTCGTGATGGGCATGCTGACGTCAGCTGTCGCTCTCTCATTGACTGGTGGCATGTATTGCAGTGTAAACAGTCAGTGGTCTCAAGCGATCCTCAGACAAACATGCAGCGGAAATAGGTGCTGGCATTGGCGGGCCCCTGTTGTGAATTCTGTGATCGAACTCCCTCCTGTGGTCATGAATGGTACTTCGGCGAGTTCTGTCCATGGACTCCCTCTGGTGGCTGTGAGTGGAGCTGCTGCTTCTGAGGTTCCTTCCACAGGTGACGTAGTTTATTCTTTGGCTGGCTGCTCTATTTAACTCCACTCAGTTCGTTACTCCATGCCAGCTGTCAATGTTCTTGTACTGGTTCAGTTGCTCTTGGATCTTTCTGGTGACCTGTCTACTCCAGCAGAAGCTAAGTCCCTGCTAGTTAATTATTTGTTCTTTGTTTCCTTGTCCAGCTTGCTATCATGATTTTTCCTTGCTAGCTGGAAGCTCTGGGATGCAGAGTGGCACCTCCGCACCGTGAGTCGGTGCGGAGGTCTTTTTGCACACTCTGCGTGGCCTTTTGTAGTTTTTTGTGCTGACCGCAAAGATACCTTTCCTATCCTCAGTCTGTTTAGTAAGTCTGGCCTCCCTTTGCTAAAACCTGTTTCATTTCTGTGTTTGTGACTTTCATCTTAACTCACAGTCAATATATGTGGGGGCTGCCTTTTCCTTTGGGGAATTTCTCTGAGGCAAGGTAGGCTTTATTTTCTATCTTTAGGGCTAGTTAGCTCTTAGGCTGTGAAGAGGCGTCTAGGCAGTGTTAGGTACGCTCCACGGCTATTTCTAGTTGTGTGATAGCATTAGGGGTTGCGGTCAGCAGAGCTCCCACTTCCCAGAGCTTGTCCTGTGTGAGTTTACCCATCAGGTCGTTCCGGGTGCTCCTAACCACCAGGTCCATAACAGTACAGCTGGCCCAAAGTATTAATGCATCTCAATAGAGGGATAAGAGAAGTTCTGAGACCTTTTTTTTTCTCTGCAGTGTGTTTTGTCTTTCTTTTCCCCTTAACCTCTGGGTGGTTCAGGACACAGGTGTAGATATGGACATCCAAGGTCTGTCCTCGTGTGTGGATCATCTCACTGCAAGGGTACAAAACATTCAAGATTTTGTGGTTCAGAATCCGATGTTAGAGCCTAGAATTCCAATTCCTGATTTGTTTTCTGGGGATAGATCTAAGTTCCTGAATTTCAAAAATAATTGTAAACTGTTTCTAGCTTTGAAACCCCGCTCCTCTGGTGACCCAGTTCAACAAGTAAAAATCATTATTTCTTTGTTGCGTGGTGACCCTCAGGACTGGGCATTTTCCCTTGCGCCAGGAGATCCTGCATTGCGTGATGTAGATGCGTTTTTTCTGGCGCTTGGATTGCTTTATGATGAACCAAATTCAGTGGATCAGGCTGAGAAAACCTTGCTGGCTTTGTGTCAGGGTCAGGATGAAGCGGAGGTGTATTGTCAGAAGTTTAGAAAGTGGTCTGTGCTTACTCAGTGGAATGAGTGTGCCCTGGCGGCAATTTTCAGAAAGGGTCTTTCTGAAGCCCTTAAGGATGTCATGGTGGGATTTCCCACGCCTGCTGGTCTGAATGAGTCTATGTCCTTGGCCATTCAGATCGATCGGCACTTGCGTGAGCGCAAAGCTGTGCACCATTTGGCGGTATTCTCTGAGCATAGGCCTGAGTCTATGCAATGTGATAGGACTTTGACCACAGCTGAACGGCAAGAACACAGACGTCGGAGTGGGCTGTGTTTTTACTGTGGTGATTCCACTCATGCTATCTCCGATTGTCCTAAGCGCACTAAGCGGTTCGCTAGATCTGCCACCATTGGTACGGTACAGTCTAAATTTCTTTTGTCCGTTACTCTGATTTGCTCTTTGTCGTCCTATTCTGTTATGGCATTTGTGGATTCAGGCGCTGCCCTGAATTTGATGGACTTGGAGTTTGCCAGGCGCTGTGGTTTTTTCTTGGAGCCCTTGCAGTATCCTATTCCATTGAGAGGAATTGATGCTACGCCTTTGGCCAAGAATAAGCCTCAGTACTGGACTCAATTGACCATGTGCATGGCTCCTGCACATCAGGAGGATATTCGCTTTTTGGTGTTGCATAATCTGCATGATGTGGTCGTTTTGGGGTTGCCATGGCTACAGGTCCATAATCCAGTATTGGATTGGAAATCTATGTCTGTGTCCGGCTGGGGTTGTCAGGGGGTACATGGTGATGTTCCATTGCTGTCAATTTCGCCTTCCACTCCTTCTGAAGTCCCTGAGTTTTTGTCAGATTACCAGGATGTATTTGATGAGCCCAAATCCAGTGCCCTACCTCCTCATAGGGATTGCGATTGTGCTATTAATTTGATTCCTGGTAGTAAGTTTCCTAAGGGCCGTCTGTTTAATTTATCTGTGCCAGAGCACGCCGCTATGCGGAGTTATATAAAGGAATCCTTGGAGAAAGGTCATATTCGCCCGTCGTCACCACCGTTGGGAGCAGGGTTCTTTTTTGTGGCCAAGAAGGATGGTTCTTTGAGACCTTGTATTGATTACCGCCTTCTTAATAAGATCACAGTCAAATTTCAGTACCCTTTGCCGCTGCTGTCTGATTTGTTTGCTCGGATTAAGGGGGCTAGTTGGTTCACCAAGATAGATCTTCGAGGGGCGTATAATCTTGTGCGAATTAAACAGGGCGATGAATGGTAAACAGCATTTAATATGCTCGAGGGCCATTTTTTTTAGTACCTGGTTATGCCATTCGGGCTTTCTAATGCTCCATCTGTGTTTCAGTCTTTTATGCATGACATCTTCCGAGAGTACCTGGATAGATTCATGATTGTATATTTGGATGATATTTTGGTCTTTTCGGATGATTGGGAGTCTCATGTGAAGCAGGTCAGAATGGTGTTCCAGGTCCTTCGTGCGAATTCCTTGTTTGTGAAGGGGTCAAAATGTCTCTTTGCAGTTCAGAAGGTTTC
The DNA here is from genome assembly GCF_032444005.1 of Ranitomeya imitator. NCBI lineage: Eukaryota > Metazoa > Chordata > Amphibia > Anura > Dendrobatidae > Ranitomeya > Ranitomeya imitator. The sequence continues at coordinate 380,565,324 of NC_091287.1, read as the reverse complement.
ATTTTTGGGTTTCATTTTTTCCCCTTCTACTATCGAGATGGACCCTGTTAAAGTTCAGGCCATTTATGATTGGACTCAGCCGACATCTGTGAAGAGCCTGCAGAAGTTCCTGGGCTTTGCTAATTTTTACCGTCGCTTCATCGCTAATTTTTCTAGTGTTGCTAAACCGTTGATTGATGTGACCAAGAAAGGTGCTGATGTGGTCAATTGGTCCTCTGCAGCTGTAGAGGCTTTTCAAGAGTTGAAGCGTAGTTTTTCTTCTGCCCCTGTGTTGTGCCAGCCAGATGTTTCGCTCCCGTTTCAGGTCGAGGTTGATGCTTCTGAGATTGGAGCAGGGGCTGTTTTGTCGCAAAGAAGTTCTGATGGCTCAGTGATGAAACCATGTGCCTTCTTTTCTAGAAAATTCTCGCCTGCTGAGCGCAATTATGATGTTGGCAATCAAGAGTTGTTGGCCATGAAGTGGGCATTCGAGGAGTGGCGTCATTGGCTTGAAGGAGGCATGCATCGCGTGGTGGTCTTGACAGATCACAAGAATTTGACTTATCTCGAGTCTGCCAAACGGTTGAATCCTAGACAGGCTCGATGGTCGCTGTTTTTCTCCCGTTTTAATTTTGTGGTTTCGTACCTTCCGGGCTCTAAGAATGTGAAGGCTGATGCCCTGTCAAGGAGTTTTGTGCCTGACTCTCCGGGTGTTCCTGAGCCGGCGGGTATTCTCAAAGAGGGGGTAATTTTGTCTGCCATCTCCCCTGATTTGCGGCGGGTGCTGCAGAAGTTTCAGGCTGATAGACCTGACCGTTGTCCAGCGGAGAAACTGTTTGTCCCTGATAGATGGACTAGTAGAGTTATCTCTGAGGTTCATTGTTCGGTGTTGGCTGGTCATCCTGGAATCTTTGGTACCAGAGATTTGGTGGCTAGATCCTTTTGGTGGCCTTCTTTGTCACGGGATGTGCGTTCTTTTGTGCAGTCCTGTGGGACTTGTGCTCGGGCTAAGCCCTGCTTTTCTTGTGCCAGTGGGTTGCTTTTGCCCTTGCCGGTCCCAAAGAGGCCCTGGACGCATATTTCCATGGATTTTATTTCAGATCTCCCTGTCTCTCAAAGGATGTCGGTCATTTGGGTGGTTTGTGATTGCTTCTCTAAGATGGTCCATTTGGTACCCTTGTCTAAATTGCCTTCCTCCTCTGATTTGGTGCCATTGTTTTTCCAGCATGTGGTTCGTTTGCATGGCATTCCGGAGAACATCGTCTCGGACAGAGGTTCCCAGTTTGTTTCGAGGTTTTGGCAGTCCTTTTGTGCTAAGATGGGCATTGATTTGTCGTTTTCTTCGGCTTTCCATCCTCAGACAAATGGCCAAACCGAACGAACTAATCAGACTTTGGAAACATATCTGAGATGCTTTGTTTCTGCTGATCAGGATGATTGGGTGTCCTTCTTGCCTTTGGCTGAGTTTGCCCTTAATAATCGGGCCAGCTCGGCTACTTTGGTTTCGCCTTTTTTCTGTAATTCTGGTTTCCATCCACGTTTCTCTTCAGGGCAGGTTGAGCCTTCGGACTGTCCTGGTGTGGATACTGTGGTGGACAGGTTGCAGCAGATTTGGACTCATGTGGTGGACAATTTAACATTGTCCCAGGAGAAGGCTCAACGTTTCGCTAACCGCCGGCGCTGTGTTGGTCCCCGACTTCGTGTTGGGGATTTGGTTTGGTTGTCGTCTCGTTATGTTCCTATGAAGGTTTCCTCTCCTAAGTTTAAGCCTCGTTTCATTGGTCCGTATTAGATTTCGGAAGTTCTCAATCCTGTGTCATTTCGGTTGGCCCTTCCAGCTTCTTTTGCCATCCATAATGTGTTCCATAGGTCGTTATTGCGGAGATACGTGGCGCCTATGGTTCCCTCCGTTGATCCTCCTGCCCCGGTGTTGGTCGAGGGGGAGTTGGAGTATGTGGTGGAGAAGATTTTGGATTCTCGTATTTCGAGACGGAAACTCCAGTACCTGGTCAAGTGGAAGGGTTATGGTCAGGAAGATAATTCCTGGGTTTTTGCCTCTGATGTTCATGCTGCCGATCTAGTTCGTGCCTTTCATTTGGCTCGCCCTGGTCGGCCTGGGGGCTCTGGTGAGGGTTCGGTGACCCCTCCTCAATGGGGGGGGGGTACTGTTGTGAATTCTGTGATCGAACTCCCTCCTGTGGTCATGAATGGTACTTCGGCGAGTTCTGTCCATGGACTCCCTCTGGTGGCTGTGAGTGGAGCTGCTGCTTCTGAGGTTCCTTCCACAGGTGACGTAGTTTATTCTTTGGCTGGCTGCTCTATTTAACTCCACTCAGTTCGTTACTCCATGCCAGCTGTCAATGTTCTTGTACTGGTTCAGTTGCTCTTGGATCTTTCTGGTGACCTGTCTACTCCAGCAGAAGCTAAGTCCCTGCTAGTTAATTATTTGTTCTTTGTTTCCTTGTCCAGCTTGCTATCATGATTTTTCCTTGCTAGCTGGAAGCTCTGGGATGCAGAGTGGCACCTCCGCACCGTGAGTCGGTGCGGAGGTCTTTTTGCACACTCTGCGTGGCCTTTTGTAGTTTTTTGTGCTGACCGCAAAGATACCTTTCCTATCCTCAGTCTGTTTAGTAAGTCTGGCCTCCCTTTGCTAAAACCTGTTTCATTTCTGTGTTTGTGACTTTCATCTTAACTCACAGTCAATATATGTGGGGGCTGCCTTTTCCTTTGGGGAATTTCTCTGAGGCAAGGTAGGCTTTATTTTCTATCTTTAGGGCTAGTTAGCTCTTAGGCTGTGAAGAGGCGTCTAGGCAGTGTTAGGTACGCTCCACGGCTATTTCTAGTTGTGTGATAGGATTAGGGGTTGCGGTCAGCAGAGCTCCCACTTCCCAGAGCTTGTCCTGTGTGAGTTTAACCATCAGGTCGTTCCGGGTGCTCCTAACCACCAGGTCCATAACAGGCCCCCCTCCCACACAGACTTGACAGAGATCGTTACACCCCTGCTAAAAACATTAGACATCGACTAACGTAAGTGCAGTCAGAGCCCATAGTGCTGCACAAAGGCATAATGACTGTCGTTGCAGCGGTTGCCACTGCAACTAGGCCCAACAGGTGAGAGGCCAGCCGACAACAGCCTCTACTTCAACTGAATGTGCGTCCTATAGGAAGTGTATTAGACTTCTGCTACGGGGCCCCATCACTTCTATGTACACACCGGATTAGTATAATGTTTTATTTTTTTTTTTAATTAAAGAACAGCGGCATAACGGGGGATATATATATATATATATATACCATGATGGGGCACCAAAAGAAGGGACATATACCAGGATGGGGGACATATACTGTATATCGGGGGGAGGGCCACAATCCCACAATCTAAATTTTGCAACGGGGCCCATCAGACTCTAGTTACGCCACCGGTGCTTCTTGTTGGCAGGCAGCACTATATTAACAGAACAAATATACAAATGAAGTCAACACTTAGGAGCGATATTGTTGATGTCCTTCTTGGCTAAATATAGTGCAGCGACTAATTTAGTTTTACTCCCAAACTTTTGGTTCTTTTTTGCAAATGACTTTACCTATTTGTGAATAACCTTATTTATCCATGTTTAATTTGTAAATGCTTTGCCTCCACACGTCTAGACTTCATAATGACAACATAATTGCTTTCATATGAACTAGGCAGAGGCAACTTAATGTTAACATGACAAAAGTACCAGTTCTCCATAAAGAGACCAGATGGAGTCTTACAGGCAATGCTACATGGGAGAAAAGTACGCTATAAGTAAATGTCCAACTCTTTAACAAATTTTGCAACATGATCAGAAATAAATGCCAAGCCATCAACTCATCTACAGGCACTCTGGTTCTGTTTTGGGGTGTTTGCGGGTGTCGCAATCCACCAGGCAGACTATGCTTTACTCTAGGGGGCAAAGACATTGAAAAAGTTGATGATTTTTATGCTTGGAATTTATCCCTGGCCATTTTGCAAAGCTCGGTACAGGTTTGGTTAACTTAGATTACTTACCATTCCTTTCTTGCACATGCAAGATCGTTTTATTTGTTCTGCTAACTAATTTACAAACACATATTTATGTAACAACAAATATCAAGGGTAGGACGGCACTAGAGGAATAATAAACGTCTTCCAATATGGGACTCTTAATGGGCAGCTGTATGTCAGGCGTCACGAAAGCTCCGGGTATTGGTGCTCAGCATAAGGAATATTCAGCGGCAAGTCCAAATATAAGAAGAAGAACAATATGCGGCACTCACCCCAATATAGCTGTGAAGATCGTGAACTTTATTGGAGAACAACTTGAAAATACATCCGTCAGGACATCAGGTAAAACATGAGGGTGCGGTATAGGAGCACGGACGACGGCCGTTTCGCACACACAGGTGCTTCGACGGATCCGGACCCGTCGAAGCACCTGTGTGTGTGAAACGGCCGTCGTCCGTGCTCCTATACCGCACCCTCATGTTTTACCTGATGTCCTGACGGATGTATTTTCAAGTTGTTCTCCAATAAAGTTCACGATCTTCACAGCTATATTGGGGTGAGTGCCGCATATTGTTCTTCTTCTTATATTTGGACATATTTATGTAATGCACTTTTATAAAAAAAATTCAGAACTGCATGATTGCTTGCTGATGGCTTTAACCCCTTACCGACATCGGGCGGAATAGTATGCCAATGTCGGTAGCCCCCGCATTGATGTAGGTTCCGGCGGTAAGCTCACATCTTTTCCGGGACATGTCAACAATAAAAAAAAAATCAAACCTACAAATATTTGGTATCGCCGCATTCAGAATCGCCCGATCTATCAATAAATAAAGAATTAACCTGATCGCTAAACGGCGTAGCGATAAAAAGTAAAAATGCCAGAATAAGGCTGGTTTCACACTTGCGTTTCAAAACGCATGCGTTTTAAAAAAAAAACGCATGGTGAAAAAACGCATGTAAACGCGTGCAAACGCTGCGTTTTTTTGACGCATGCGTTTTTGCATGTGGTGAAAAAAACGCATCGTTTTGATGTGTTTACATGCGTTTTTCATGCGTTTGCGTTTTTTAAACGCATGCAGATAAATGTGTGACAGCTGCCAATCATCAAAATAAAGTAAAAAACCCACTATAAACAGAAAGAGCTAGGGTTAGGGTTAGGGGTAGGGTTAGGGATCCTAACCCTAACCCTAAAGGGATCCTAACCCTACCCCTAAAGGGATCCTAACCCTAACCCTACCCCTAACCCTACTCCTAACCCTACCCTTAAAGGGATTAGGGTTAGGGTTAGGGGTAGGGGTAGGGTTAGGGTTAGGGTTAGGGGTAGGGTTAGGTTTAGGGGTAGGGTTAGGGTTAGGGGTAGGATCCCTTTATCAATTTTATGGTGTGGGGTGGTTTATCAGTATGTTTTTATGTTTTTTTTTTTTTAAAAACGCATGCGTTTTTAACGCATGCAAACGCATGTGGTTAAAAACGCATGTGCTTACATAGACAGCAATGCATTTTTTTGCCGCAAAAAACCGCATGCTTTTTTTGCGGCAAAAAAAACGCCGCTAAAAATACTACATGTTGCATTTGTGCAACACAACGCATGCAGAAAAAAACGCATGCGTTGCAAAAACGCGTCAAAACGCATGCGTTTTTAATGTTAAATATAGGGGGAAAAACGCATGCGTTTTTTTGCGGTTTTTGCCGCAAAAACGCAAAAAAAAAAACGCAAATGTGAAACCACCCTTACATTTTTTTGGTTGCCGCGACATTGCATTAAAATGCAATAACGGGCTATCAAAATAACGTATCTGCACCAATATGATATAATTAAAAACATCAGCTCGGCACACAAAAAATAAGCCCTCATCCCACCCGAGATCACGAAAAATGGAGACGCTACGGGTATCAGAAAATTATGCAATTTGCTGTTTTGGTTTTTTTTTAGCAAAGTTTGGAATTTTTTTTACCACTAGACATGTTTGGTGTCTATGAACTCATAAATGACCTGGAGAATCATAATGGCAGGTCAGTTTTAGCATTTAGTGAACCTAGCAAAAAAGCAAAACAAAAAACAAGTGTGGGATTGCACTTTTTTTTTTGCAATTTCACAGCACTTGGAATTTTTTTCCCGCTTTCTAGTACACGACAAGGTAAAACCAATGGTGTCGTTCAAAAATACAACACGTCCTGCAAAAAATAAGCCCTCACATGGCCATATTGACGGAAAATAAAAAAGTTATGGCTCTGGGAAGGAGAGGAGCGAAAAATGAAAATGCAAAACCGAAAAAAGTTCCTGGGGTGAATGGGTTAATTTCTATGGCCAGTACATATTTAATAACTCTTTCATCTTGAATGTATAATATACTGATTTCTTTGGTCATTTGCATATTTTTTTTAGCCTGATGACATATTGTAAAAGTTAGAGAAAGACAAAAAATGGTAAAAGGATGGTAAAAACAAACTCTATTGATGTAACCATTTGCCCTGGGTACTGATGTGGCTCCATTCTGTTTATATGAGAGTTCAAAGGAAGTGCACCAGCCTCATCAGGCCTAGGGGATCTATTTAATATTGCAGTTTGCATTGTGATATCTGGGGAGAGATTGGTTCAATTATAACACAAAATATAACAATAACACAATTTATCTACAACATAATTAGCAGCTCTCAAAGACCTGCAAAATTCTTACTGGAAACTTCAATTGCTTTTTCAGTTCCATTCTTTGGCACCGATGTATTACCGAGGCTCGGCAGCTGCTGTTATTGTATATGACATAACAAAGCAGGTAAGGAATATCACCTCATATTTTATCCGTCTGGCATTTCATTGAGGACGCTTAATATAAAATAACTGCTAAAACAGAGACACATACATATGGTAAATCAGTGGCACAATTCCACCATGAGACATTACAGGATTTGCCATTAACATATTTAGGAGAGGATGACTCATGTATCGGAGCTAGGACGGAAATGTCATCATTACTGGTATATAATCACATTTCTTTTAACATGGGACAAATCTCAATGGTCCCTGCTTTGTTGGGTTGATAGTTTCATTGATTTGTAGTAAAACGAGGTTCAAACACTTTACATTTCACAGTACTTTACATGTATAGTTTAAACTATAAAGCCAAATAGGGCAGCATGGTGGATCAGTGGTTAGGACTGCAGACATAGGACCCTGGATACAAATCCCACAAAGTACAACGATCAATATTGTATGTTCTCCCCGTGTTTGTGAGGGTTTCTTCCGGGTTCTCTGGTTTCTTCTCACACTCCAAAGACATACTGATAAAGAATTTAGATTATGAGCCCCAGTGAGGACAGTGATGATAATGTTTGTAAAGCCCCGTGGAATATGATGGCGCTATATAATCACATAAAATAAATTCATACGGACATTGTGTTTGTTCACGTCCTCTGCAATGGAAGCATAAAAACAAAAATATACACTCGCAGTAGTGGAAACCTAACTGTAGAATGGATCGAAAAGCTTAGCATTTACTTTTACCTGACTATGAAAGCATTGACCAACTGTTTGCTGGCAGGGCTATATTGACTGGGTTTCTCCTGGTCACCCCCCAAACCTGACTTATTATATGTTAACTGGAATGGATTAAAACGCAGCACCACTGAGATATTGTAGGATTAGGGTATGTTTCCACGTGGTGTCCATCAGGATTTGCCAATCCGCAGCGTTCAGATGTAACAGCATAGTGGAGGGGATTTTATGAAATCGCCTCCACTATGTGTGCACGGCTGCATCCGGAGGCCCTGCGTTTACGCACATGCGGCGTGTCTTTATAGACCGCAGTATGTCTAATTATCTTGTGGAGACACTCTGCCTCCGCAAGATAAATACCACAGTTCTATGTATAGGATGCGGTGATTCAATGAACACAGGTGGAATCACCGTGCGTACAAAGGAGGCGGCACTTTGGGGGGAGCGGGGTATTTGCTGTGTCCAAGGTGCAGCCATTATGCCCCGTGGAAACATAGCCTTGGGCTGGGGTCAGACCTAACGTATCAAAATATGGTCCGTTTTTTACAGCCGAGATACGCAGAAAAGTTCCTGAACAGTGATCCGTATTCAATGCGAGGATGCGATTTTTTTCTCCAAACATTATCCGTGTGTCATCCGTATGGCATCTGTACGTCGAGATTATCTCACCGGCTTGCAAATTGGGCATAGAATGGATCCATGGGCTCAAATTTTCGTGAAAACAAATAGTACAGACAAAAAGTTTGGACACACCTTCTCATTTAAAGATTTTTCTGTATTTTCATGACTATGAAAATTGTACATTCACACTGAAGGCATCAAAACTATGAATTAACACATGTGGAATTATATACTTAACAAAAAAGTGTGAAACAACTGAAATTATGTCTTATATTCTAGGTTCTTCAAAGTGGCCACCTTTTGCTTTGATGACTGCTTTGTAAACTCTTGGCATTCTCCTGATGAGCTTCAAGAGGTAGTCACCGGGAATGGTTTTCACTTCACAGGGGTGCCCTGTCAGGTTTAATAAGTGGGATTTGTTGCCTTATAAATGGGGTTGGGACCATCAGTTGTGTTGTGCAGAAGTATGGTGCATACACAGCTGATAGTCCTACTGAATAGACTGTTAGGCCGGCTTCACACTCAGCGTATGAAAATACGGTCCGTTTTTTACGCTGAAAAGTCCCCAAAATAGTGGTCCGTAGCTCCTCCGTAGGCAGGGTGTTTCAGCGTTTTTTGCGCATGGCATGCTCCGTATGTAATCCGTATGTCATCCGTACTGCGTGTTTTTATCGCAGGCTTGCAAAACCGACATACGGCTATACAAGGGATCCATGTGTAAAAAAAAAAAAAACATATATACTGTCTATATATATATATATATATGTCAGTAGACACATATATGTATATGTATTAATATTTCATCCAGCGCGATATAGCAGATGTTGTCGCAGGTCTCGACCTACTCTCTGATGAGTCCACCGTAGAGATGACGTCACGGCACCGGAGAGATAAGACACAACGCACCAGGGCTGTATCTGAAATATCTCTAATTTTAATAAGCTTACACACACTTTTTATGCATTCTTGTGTCGGAGGCGGATCCTCCATATATGGGCTAAGCGTCGGAGTGTATTACTCCCTTGCCTCCCTATGGTTACGCAAACATATTTTTACACAGTACATTATTCGTTATTTTACCAAGGACATTCCCTGCTACAATTTGCAATAACAGCTAAAATGAAGAATAGTGAATAACAACGTGTTTATCTGACCTATAATAACACTTACACAAAATGGAGGCAAGCAGTATAAAATGGATCCTGCTATAACACAGAAAGCCGGTAATTCAATTACCGGCTTTTGCTTTCTCCTTCCTAAACCCGACATGATATGAGACCTGGTTTACATACAGTAAACCATCTCATATCCCCATTTTTTTTGCATATTCCACACTACTAATGTCAGTAGTGTGTCTATGCAAAATTTGGCCGTTCTAGCTAGCTTTCCTAGAAAGCTCCCTGGCTCGAGTTCATATGAGGACAACCAGCAGAGGGCGCCCTCTTATGATCTCGAGCCTGGGAGCTTTCTAGGAAAGTTCCCACAATCTAGGAACAGCCAGCAGAGGGCGCCTCACCGCAAATGCAGGTAAATATAGGTCAATGACCTACTTTACCTACATTCTCCGGGGTTTTGCAGACATGAGCAACGTTGCATTAGCAAAGCTCGTGGCTGCAAAATATTTTAACCCCTTCAGATGGATTTACATCGTTGGACGTGACAGATCCTCGGAAGGTATGTATATTGTTGGTTTATTTATTTTTTTTTTTTTACAGATCGAGGGTCTTCAGTGAGTGGATTGAGAGTAGAATAAATTAATACAACAACCTTTGTGATTTTTTCATTAAATTAATTTTTAATAATGTGTGTGTGTTTTTTTTAACCCTTTACTAGTATTGGATTAATAATGGATAGGTGTCATAATTGACGCCTCTCCATTATTAATTTGGCTTAATGTCACCTTACAATAGCAAGGTGACATTAACCCTTCATTACCCCATATCCCACCGCTACACGGGAATGGGAAGAGAGTGGCCAAGTGCCAGAATAGGCGCATCTTCCAGATGTGCCTTTTCTGGGGTGGCTGGGGGCAGATGTTTTTAGCCACGGGGGGGCCAATAACCATGGACCCTCTCCAGGCTATTAATATCTGCCCTCAGTCACTGGCTTTACTACTCTGGCGGAGAAAATTGTGCGGGAGCCCACGCCAATTTTTTCCGCCATTTAACCCTTTAATGTACTAGCTAGAACGGCCAAATTTTGCATAGACACACTACTGACATTAGTAGTGTGGAATATGCAAAAAAAATGGGGATATGAGATGGTTTACTGTATGTAAACCAGGTCTCATATCATGTCGGGTTTAGGAAGGAGAAAGCAAAAGCCGGTAATTGAATTACCGGCTTTCTGCTATATCGCGCTGGATGAAGTAATAATATATATACATATATGTGTCTCAATGACATATATATATATATATATATATATATACCTATTCTATGTGTACACATTTATTCTACCTATTCTACTGTAAGCTGTCAGTGTGATTTTACTGTACACCGCACTGAATTACCGGCTTTTCTCTCTAACACCGCTGCGTATTCCTCGCAAGTCACACTGCTGGTCCGTGTGTAATCCGTGTTTTTGGGGCTTCCATAGACTTTCATTGACGTTTTATTTGCGCAATACGGTGACAAACGCAGCATGCTGCGATTTTCTACGGCCGTAGAAAGCCGTATAATACTGATCAGTAAAATACAGCAGATAGGAGCAGGGGCATAGAGAATAATTGTGCCGTATTTTATGCGAGTTTTACGGATGTAGTTTCTGCGCTCTTATATCCGTAAAACTCGCTAGTGTGAGGCCGGCCTTAGAATTTGTATTATGGCAAGAAAAAAGCAGCTAAGTAAAGAAAAACGAGTGGCCATCATTACTTTAAGAAATGAAGGTCAGTCAGTCCGAAAAATTGGGAAAACTTTGAAAGTGTCCCCAAGTGCAGTGGCAAAAACCATCAAGCGCTACAAAGAAACTGGCTCACATGAGGACCGCCCCAGGAAAGGAAGACCAAGAGTCACCTCTGCTTCTGAGGATAGGTTTATCCGAGTCACCAGCCTCAGAAATCGCAGGTTAACAGCAGCTCAGATTAGAGAACAGGTCAATGCCCCACAGAGTTCTGGCAGCAGACACATCTCTACAACAACTGTTAAGAGGAGACTTTGTGCTGCAGGCCTTCATGGTAAAATAGCTGTTAGGAAACCACTGCTAAGGACAGGCAACAAGCAGAAGAGACTTGTTTGGGCTAAAGAACACAAGGAATGGACATTAGACCAGTGGAAATCTGTGCTTTGGTCTGATGAGTCCAAATTTGAGATCTTTGGTTCCAATCACCGTGTCTTTGTGCGATGCAGAAAAGGTGAGCGGATGGACTCTACATGCCTGGTTCCCACCGTGAAGCATGGAAGAGGAGGTGTGATGGTGTGGGGGTGCTTTGTTGGTGACCCTGTTGGGGATTTATTCAAAATTGAAGACATACTGAACCAGCATGGCTACCACAGCATCTTGCAGCGACATGCTATTCCATCCGGTTTGCGTTTAGTTGGACCATCATTTATTTTTCAACAGGACATTGACCCCAAACACACCTCCCAGCTGTGTAAGGGCTATTTGACCAAGAAGGAGAGTGATGGGGTGCTACGCCAGATGACCTGGCCTCAACAGTCACCAGACTTGAACCCAATCGAGATGGTTCGGGGTGAGCTGAACCGCAGAGTGAAGGCAAAAGGGCCAACAAGTGCTAAGCATCTCTGGGAACTCCTTCAAGATTGTTGGAAGACCATTCCCGGTGACTACCTCTTGAAGCTCATCAAGACAATGCCAAGAGTGTGCAAAGCAGTCATCAAAACAAAAGGTGGCTACTTTGAAGAACCTAGAATATAAGACATATTTTCAGTTGTTTCACACCTTTTTGGTAAGTATATAATTCCACATGTGTTAATTCATAGTTTTGATGCCTTCAGTGTGAATGTACAATTTTCATAGTCATGAAAATACAGAAAAATCTTTAAATGAGAAGGTGTGTCCAAACTTTTGGTCTGTACTGTATATTTATTTATATTTCATACAGAGCTAGATAGCAGAAGAGCCGGTAATTCAATTGTCGGCTTTTGCTATCTCCTTACCAAACCCGACAGGATATGAGACATAGTTTACATACAGTAAACCATTTCATATCCATTATATTTTTACATATCCCTCCCTAATAATGTTATTAGTGTGTTTGCAAAATTTGAGAGCTCTAGGTATTAAAATAAAGGGTTAAATCACGGAAAAAACTGGTGTGGGCTTCTGCGCAATTTTCTCTGCCAGAGTGGGAAAGCCAGTGACTGAGGGCAGATATTAATAGCCTAGAGAGGGACCATGGTTATTGCCCCCCGGCTAAAAACATCTGCCCCCAGCCACCCCAGAAAAGGCACATCTGTAAGATGCGCCTATTCTGGCACTTGGCCACTCTCTTCCCACTCCTGAGTAGCGGTGGGATATGGGGTAATAAGGGGTTAATGTCACCTTGCTAATGTAAGGTGACATTAAGCCAGGTTAAAAATGGAGAGATGTCAATAAGACACCTATCCATTATTAATCCAATAGTAATAAAGGGTTAAAAATACACACACACACATTATAAATAAAGTATTTTTATGGTTTTTTTTATTGAATTTTAATGCATTTTAACAAACAAGTAGAGTTAGTAGCTCAAAGAAAAAGAATATAATACTTCAATTATTATAACAAGGCAGATGGTTCATTCAATTTAACCGGCTTTCAACAAGAGCGCCTTATTAACTTGAGCAAGTCATAACCATTTCTGTACCTTAGGAATATAGTAAAGTTTAGTAGCTAGGATTAAAGATAAGAGTAAAGCGATTGTAATAGGGGGTAGAGATGAGTAGAGATATTCAAATATGAATAAAGTATTTTAATGAAATAAATAAACATATGGGGTTTTATTATTTTTATTGTACGCTCAATCCAACTGACGACCCTCATCTTCTGAAAAAAAAAAAGGAAAATAAAAAAGCAACAATATCCCATACCTGTCCGCCATACAGTTATGTCCCACAATGTAAATCCATCTGAAGGGGTTAAATAATTTTACAACCCGGAGCCTGCTAATGCAGCTGCCCCTGGCTGTAAAAACTGGGGAATAAATGGAATGCAGCTTCATTGACTTACGGTGCTGCGCCCCCCTGGTGGCATAAACTCATATGAACTTTAGCGTGGGAAAATATTCAGAAAAATTCAGCACATAGCCTGACTGTGTAAACAGAGTATTAAAAAACTGCTGATCAGCTAATTGTTAGTCGTTTAGTTTAGTGCCGCACATCATTCAATGTAAACGGATCTTAATTGAAATTCAGACTGCGGACCGCAATGTTGAATATTAGCGACCAACCTCACTAATGTTCTCGAAGCACACATATATGGTGTAATGGTGTCTACATACATTGGGCACACATTGTAATTACTTCCATACATCTATGCACTCTGTACACATTATAATGTTGAGTTTTCAACACAAGTATGAAATGTTATATTATTATTATTATTATTAATAGAATGCAGTCAAACTGGAAATATAAGGATTTGTATCTTGGCTTAATTCTGTGTGTCTTAATTGTGATCTGATGTGTACAGGACTCATTCCATACACTGAAGAAATGGGTGAAAGAACTGAAAGAACATGGCCCCGAAAATATTGTCATGGCCATTGCTGGAAATAAATGTGATCTCTCCGACATCAGGTAACAAAATAAGTAATTTCTGTACCCTCGGCATAGTGTTATATAATGTAAAGAGACTACGGCTACATGGTGTACCTATTACAATAATGGAGCAGATGTTTTATAATGAACATGATGATGATGATATAGAAGGGTTATTGAATACCTGACTACTAGGAGGCTACATAGTTGTGAATATAAGTTTTGTGCCCAACACAAATTTTGTTTTTCGCACATTTTGCTGCTTCTTTGGTTTTAAATCTTTGTTGGATATTTCTATAGTTACTGAAGTACAATAAGGCTATGTCCACACGTTGCATTTTTGCTGCGTTTTTTTAATGCAAATTTTAAGCTGTGTTTTACAATACGAGCTAAAGCTATGTAATATCAGAAATCTCATGCTCACACATTGTTTTTTTTTCTCCCTGACGGAATTGGAAAACTGACATGTTTTTTAAAACTGCAGCATGTCACTTCTTTCAGCATTTTTCCACCCATAGAAAACAAGTGCAAAAATGCAGCAAAAAATGCAGGTATCAGGTTTTCTGCATTTTTGGTGAAAAAAAAGCTGATACATCATTAGGTGAAACCCATTTATTTTTGTGATTTTCTCAATTTTAAACCATAAAAACATATAGTTTAGACCTGGCCTATTTAAATAACTCTTCCAAAAAATCATGAAAAAACCCAAAAGAGTACTGAAGCAAATGTCATAGGTATACACATAAAAAAGCTTTATTAACCCCTTTACCCCCAAGGGTGGTTTGCACGTTAATGACCGGGCCAATTTTTACAATTCTGACCACTGTCCCTTTATGAGGTTATAACTCTGGAACGCTTCAACGGATCCCAGTGATTCTGACATTGTTTTCTCGTGACATATTGTACTTCATGACAATGGTAAAAATTCTTTGATAGTACCTGCGTTTATTTGTGAAAAAAAACGGAAATTTGGCGAAAATTATGAAAATTTCGCAATTTTCCAACTTTGAATTTTTATGCAATTAAATCACAGAGATATGTCACACAAAATACTTAATAAGTAACATTTACCACATGTCTACTTTACATCAGCACAATTTTGGAACCAAATTTTTTTTTTGTTAGGGAGTTATAAGGGTTAAAAGTTGACCAGCAATTTCTCATTTCTACAACACCATTTTTTTTTAGGGACCACATCTCATTTGAAGTCATTTTGAGGGGTCTATATGATAGAAAATACCCAAGTGTGACACCATTCTAAAAACTACACCCCTCAAGGTGCTCAAAACCATATTTAAGAAGTTTATTAACCCTTCTGGTGCTTCACAGGAATTTTTTGAATGTTTAAATAAAAATGAACATTTAACTTTTTTTCACAAAAAATTTAATTCAGCTCCAATTTGTTTTATTTTACCAAGGGTAACAGGAGAAAATGGACCCCAAACATTGTTGTACAATTTGTCCTGAGTACGCCAATACCCCACATGTGGGGGTAAACCACTGTTTGGGCGCATGGCAGAGCTCGGAAGCGAAGGAGCGCCATTTGACTTTTCAATGCAAAATTGACTGGAATTGAGATGGGACGCCATGTTTCGTTTGGAGAGCCCCTGATGTGCCTAAACATTGAAACCCCCCACAAGTGACACCATTTTGGAAAGTAGACCCCCTAAGGAACTTATCTAGAGGTGTGGTGAGCACTTTGACCCACCAAGTGCTTCACAGAAGTTTATAATGTAGAACCGTAAAAATAAAAAATCATATTTTTTCACAAAAATTATCTTTTCGCCACCAATTTTTTATTTTCCCAAGGGTAAGAGAAGAAATTGGACGCCAAAAGTTGTTGTACAATTTGTCCTGAGTACGCTGATAGCCCATATGTGGGGGTAAACCACTGTTTGGGCGGATGGGAGAGCTCGGAAGGGAAGGAGCGCCGTTTGACTTTTCAATGCAAAATTGACAGGAATTGAGATGGGATGCCATGTTGCGTTTGAAGAGCCACTGATGTGCCTAAACATTGAAACCCCCCACAAGTGACACCATTTTGGAAATTAGACCCCCTAAGGAACTTATCTAGAGGTGTGGTGAGCACTTTGACCCACCAAGTGCTTCACAGAAGTTTATAATGTAGAACCGTAAAAATAAAAAATCATATTTTTTCACAAAAATTATCATTTCGCCACCAATTTTTTATTTTCCCAAGGGTAAGAGAAGAAATTGGACCCCAAAAGTTGTTGTACAATTTGTCCTGAGTACACTGATAGCCCATATGTGGGGGTAAACCACTGTTTGGGCGGATGGGAGAGTTCGGAAGGGAAGGAGCGCCGATTGACTTTTCAATGCAAAATTGACAGGAATTGAGATGGGACGCCATGTTGCGTTTGAAGAGCCACTGATGTGCCTAAACATTGAAACCCCCCACAAGTGACACCATTTTGGAAAGTAGACCCCCTAAGGAACTTATCTAGAGGTGTGGTGAGCACTTTGACCCACCAAGTGCTTCACAGAAGTTTATAATGTAGAACTGTAAAAATAAAAAATCATATTTTTTCACAAAAATTATCTTTTTGCCACCAATTTTTTATTTTCCCAAGGGTAAGAGAATTGGACCCCAAAAGTTTTTGTACAATTTGTCCTGAGTACGCTAATACCCCATATGTGCGGGTAAACCACTGTTTGGGCACATGGGAGGGCTCGGAAGGGAAGGAGTGCCATTTGAATGCAGACTTAGATGGAATGGTCTGCAGGTGTCACATTGCGTTTGCAGAGCCCCTAATGTACCTAAACAGTAGAAACCCCCACAAGTGACCATTTTGGAAAGTAGACCCCCTTAGGAACTTATCTAGATGTGTGCTGAGTGCTTTGACCCACCAAGGGCTTCACAGAAGTTTATAATGGAGAGCCGTAAAAATAAAACAAAAATTTTTTCCCACAAAAATTATTTTTTAGCCCCCAGTTTTGTATTTTCCCGAGGGTAACAGGAGAAATTGGACCCCACAATTTGTTGTCCAATTTGTCCTGAGTGCGCTGATACCCCATATGTGGGGGGGAACCACTGTTTGGGCGCATGGGAGGGCTCGGAAGGGAAGGAGCTCCATTTGGAATGAGGACTTAGATTGAATGGTCTGCAGGTGTCACATTGCATTTGCAGAGCCCCTAATGTACCTAAACAGTAGAAACCTCCCACAAGTGACACCATTTTGGAAACTAGACACCCTAAGGAACTCATCTAGATGTGTTGTGATAGCTTTGAACCCCCAAGTGTTTCACTACAGTTCGTAACGCAGAGCCGTGAAAATTAAAACAAAAAATCTTTCCCCCCAAAATTATTTTTTAGCCCCCAGTTTTGTATTTTCCCGTGGGTAAGAGGAGAAATTCGACCCCAAAAGTTGTTGTCCAATTTGTCCTGAGTACGCTGATACCCCGTATGTTGGGGGAAACCACCGTTTGAGCGCATGGCAGAGCTCGGAAGGGAAGGAGCGCCATTTGGAATGCAGACTTAGATGGAATGGTCTGCAGGCGTCACATTGCGTTTGCAGAACCCCTAATGTACCTAAATAGTAGAAACCCCCCACAAGTGACCCCATATTGGAAACTAGACCCCCCAGGGAACTAATCTAGATGTGTTGTGAGAACTTTGAACCCCCAAGTGTTTCACTACAGTTTATAACGCAGAGCCGTGAAAATAAAAAAATCTTTTTTTTTCCCACAAAAATTATTTTTTAGCCCCCAGGTTTGTATTTTCCCAAGGGTAACAGGAGAAATTGGACCCCAAAAGTTGTTGTCCTATTTGTCCTGAGTACGCTGATACCCCATATGTTGGGGTAAACCCCTGTTTGGGCACACGGGAGAGCTCGGAAGGGAAGAAGCACTGTTTTACTTTTTCAACGCAGAATTGGCTGGAATTGAGATCAGACGCCATGTCGCGTTTGGAGAGCCCCTGATGTGCCTAAACTGTGGAAACCCCACAATTATAACTGAAACCCTAATCCAAACACACCCCTAACCTTAATCCCAACAGTAACCCTAACCACACCTCTAACCCTGACACACCCCTAACCCTAATCCCAACCCTATTCCCAACTGTAAATGTAATCTAAACCCTAACTGTAACTTTAGCCCCAACCCGAACCCTAACTTTAGCCCCAACCCAAACTGTAGCCCTAACCCTAGCCCTAACCCTAACCCTAACCCTAGCCCTAACCCTAGCCCTAGCCCTAACCCTAGCCCCAACCCTAGCCCTAACCCTAGCCCTAACCCTAACCCTAGCCCTAACCCTAACCCTAGCCCTAGCCCTAACCCTAGCCCTAACCCTAACCCTAACCCTAACCCTAGCCCTAACCCTAGCCCTAACCCTAGCCCTAGCCCTAACCCTAGCCCTAACCCTAGCCCTAACCCTAACCCTAATGGGAAAATGGAAATAAATACATTTTTTTATTTTTCCCTAACTAAGGGGGTGATGAAGGGGGGTTTGATTTACTTTTATAGCGGGTTTTTTAGCGGATTTTTATGATTGGCAGCCGTCACACACTGAAAGACGCTTTTTATTGCAAAAAATATTTTTTGCGTTACCACATTTTGAGAGCTATAATTTTTCCATATTTTGGTCCACAGAGTCATGTGAGGTCTTGTTTTTTGCGGGACGAGTTGACGTTTTTATTGGTAACATTTTCGGGCACGTGACATTTTTTGATCGCTTTTTATTCCGATTTTTGTGAGGCAGAATGACCAAAAACCAGCTATTCATGAATTTCTTTTGGGGGAGGCGTTTATACCGTTCCGCGTTTGGTAAAATTGATAAAGCAGTTTTATTCTTCGGGTCAGTACGATTACAGCGACACCTCATTTATATCATTTTTTTATGTTTTGGCGCTTTTATACGATAAAAACTATTTTATAGAAAAAATAATTATTTTTGCATCGCTTTATTCTCAGGACTATAACTTTTTTATTTTTTTGCTGATGATGCTGTATGGCGGCTCGTTTTTTGCGGGACAAGATGACACTTTTAGCGGTACCATGGATATTTATATCTGTCTTTTTGATCGCGTGTTATTCCACTTTTTGTTCGGCAGTATGATAATAAAGCGTTGTTTTTTGCCTCGTTTTTTTTTTTTTTTCTTACGGTGTTTACTGAAGGGGTTAACTAGTGGGCCAGTTTTATAGGTCGGGCCGTTACGGACGCGGCGATACTAAATATGTCTACTTTTATTGTTTTTTTTTTATTTAGATAAAGAAATGTATTTATGGGAATAATATTTTTTTTTTTTTCATTATTTTGGAATATTTTTTTTAATTTTTTTTACACATTTGAAAATTTTTTTTTTAAACTTTTTTACTTTGTCCCAGGGGGGGACATCACAGATCGGTGATCTGACAGTGTGCACAGCACTCTGTCAGATCACCAATCTGATAGCAGTGCAGGCTGCTTCACAGTGCCTGCTCTGAGCAGGCTCTGTGAAGCCACCTCCCTCCCTGCAGGACCCTGATCCGCGGCCATCTTGGATCCGGGGCTCGAGCAGGGAGGGAGGTGAGGAGACTCTCGCAGCAACGCGATCACATCGCGTTGCTGCGGGGGGCTCAGGGATGCTTCCCTGCACCGCCGGCACATCGCGATCATCTTTGATCGCGGTGTGCCAGGGGTTAATGTGCCGGGGGCGGTCCGTGACCGCTCCGGGCACATAGTGCCGGATGTCAGCTGCGATAAACAGCTGACACCCGGCCGCGATCGGCGGCGCTCCCCCCGTGAGCGCCGCCGATCGCGCTGGACGTACTATCCCGTCCATTGTCATAGGGGCCCACCCCACCTCGACGGGATAGTACGTCCCATGTCAGAAAGGGGTTAAATCCTGATTAAAACAACTTTTTTTCTAAAACAATTATTTTATACCGTCCTCTGGGGAATACACATGCAAATTACAACTGCAGGCACAAGGCCACGCACAACAACCATTACCTATGTTATAAAGTCAAAATGCACATGGGTTGGCTAACTGTTACATAGTAAATTAATAGGCAAAGCAATACATATTGTCATTCAAGAGCAAGCAAAAAATCTTTAGTATTTATCTCTTATAAGGGTCACCATAACCAGTGTTATAATATACATGGACCAATGCCAAGAAATAGGCAATAAGTAAAGTACTTAGTGCTGTTAATCCACATAGCTGCCATTAAGTAGTTAATAGTAAACAGAATAGGCTGTACATGAAGGGCTTGTTACCACGCCATACCCCATACTGAATGCGCATCAAGGATAAAGAAAATGGGTGTCATCACCTGAGAATATGGCAATTAGAATCAGTACAGTTTAATTAAATTAGTGATATGTGTAAAGTAAACATAGGCTGACCAAGGTGTGAAATTGAACAATGCCTGATTAACTCAAGGGCCAACCGAAGTGGGAAAGTAAACAGTCTCCTACAAACTCAATGCTCTGCCAATGTCTTAGGGTACCGTCACACTATACGATTTACCTACGATCACGACCAGCGATATGACCTGGCCGTGATCGTAGGTAAATCGTAGTGTGGTCGCTGGGGAGCTGTCACACAGACAGCTCTCCAGCGACCAACGAAGCCGAGGTCCCCGGGTAACCAGGGTAAACATCGGGTAACTAAGCGCAGGACCGCGCTTAGTAACCCGATGTTTACCCTGGTTACAAGCGTAAAACTAAAAAAAAACAAACAGCACATACTTACATTCTGGTGTCCGTCAGGTCCCTTGCCGTCTGCTTCCCGCACTCACTGACTGCCGGCCGTAAAGTGAAAGTGAAAGCACAGCCGCTGTGCTCTGCTTTCACTTTACGGCCGGCAGTCACTGAGTGCGGGAAGCAGACGGCAAGGGACCTGACGGACACCAGAATGTAAGTATGTGCTGTTTGTTTTTTTTTAGTTTTACGCTTGTAACCAGGGTAAACATCGGGTTACTAAGCGCGGTCCTGCGCTTAGTTACCCGATGTTTACCCTGGTTACAAGCGAACGCATCGCTGGATCGCATCGCTAGATCGCTAGATCGGTGTCACACACACCGATCTAGCGATGACAGCGGGAGATCCAGCGATGAAAGAAAGTTCTAAACGATCTGCTACGACGTACGATTCTCAGCAGGATCCCTGATCGCTGCTGCGTGTCAGACACAGCGATATCGTAACGATATCGCTGGAACGTCACGAATCGTACCGTCGTAGCGATCGAAATGGTATAGTGTGACGGTACCCTTAGGTAAACTATTCCTGACCAATTCATCTACCCTGCTGTTACATTTGTAAATGTGTATTTTTTCATGAACTTTTTTGTTCAGAATAGTCACAATTTTTTCAGACATAAAAGTTTTTTTCCACTAAATAATTAGATCAAATTACCCTTTTTTCCAAAATGTTTTTTTTTTGTTTTCACACCTGTCTTGCATTGGTGACCTACACCTTGCATTGTTCATGTTTCCGCGGTGGAAGCAAAGTTGAACTTTAGGATCCTGAAAAAAGCAGCAAAAAAACGCAGCAAAACCTGCATTTTGTATGCAATTTCTTTTCTACATGTATTGCCTGTAGAAAAAAACGCAGCAAAAACGCAATGTAGCCTTGAAAGCATTTAATAAGTTTTACTTTTATTGATAAATACATCAAGATTATGTAAAGACTCAATATTTCCTGTGTTGACTCTTATTTTTTAAGACTTCTGCAATTAGCCCTGACAGCTGGATATCAGCTTCTGGGCCAAATCTTGACTGATCACAATTGTTTTTCTTGACCCACCAGCATTTTGAAGATTGACCACAGATTCTCTGGCAGGCTGCGGTCACACTACCATATAAAAAAATCGGTCCTATTTTCATCCGTTTTTTTTTTTTTTTTACAGTGGCAGCTGTTTATCTTTTACAGGATCATTTACAGTTTTGTATGCTACAGAATTGTAATGTACTCGTAAAAATCGCAGAGTCGACTACCGCTGACGTCACTGAGCATACGCAGACTCTTTGCCTGACCCACGGTGAACTGACAGCGAGGGAAAATGTTCAGAAACTTTCACATGCTAATGAGTTCATGTCTGGTCAGACAGAGAGGCTGCGCAGGCAGCTTTTCATTCATTCCTCTGTGGTTTACAGCCTGGCCGGTAGCATTAGCACCGCCCCGGGTTGTCAACTAATCAACCCCTTCAGATGGATTGCAGCATGGGACTTGACTGTACGGCGGACAGGTATGGGATATTGCTGATTTTTTATTTTGGATTTTTTTTTACAGAAGAATGATGGCTTCGCTTGGATTGAGAGTGCGATAAAGATGTTAAACCTGTGTGTTTAATTATTTCCATCACAGGGTCATCCATCTCTGCCATACATACCGCCCATCAATCACATGCTCAGTCGCCATGCCACAGTATATACAGTATATAGACTGTATATATGTTTTCACGAATATTTGAGCCTATGGATCAATTATATGTCCATTTTGCAAGCCGGCGAGAAAATCTCACCATGGGGATGCCATACGGATGTCACATGGATGCTTACATGCGAGAAAATCGCATCCTCGCACTGCACACGGATGACATACGGATCACTGTTCAGGGAACATTTCTGCGATTCTCATCCGTGTAAAACGGACCATTTTTTTTATACGTTGTGTGTGACTCCAGCCTTAGATTGAGATCTGCAGAGTTTCCTGGCCAAGGACCCAAAATGTGAATTTTTTGTTCACTAATCACCCCAGGGTACTCATTTTAAAAGAGGTTGTCTACAAGATAGCCCCTTTAATAGTGTGCAGTGTAAAATGCTGTATGCAGTTCTGATACAATTATAAACTAACCATTGTTTTGTAGCAGTTTCATAAAAATTCTACCAACTATATGACAACAATGTGTGATTTTTCTCTAATACTTTATTCAGACAGTGTTTTGAAGTATTAGGCTGGAGTCACACTCAGCGTAAGACAATACGGTCCGTATATTACGGCCGTAATACGCTGAAAAGTCCCCAAAATAGTGGTCTGTAGCTCCTCCGTAGGCAGGGTGTTTCAGCGTTTTTTGCGCATTGCATCCTCCGTATGTAATCCGTATGGCATCCGTACTGCGTGGTTTTCTCGCAGGCTTGCAAAACCAACATACGGCTATATAAGGGATCCATGTGTAAAAAAACAAAACAAAACATATATACTGTCTATATATATATATATATATATATATATATATATATATATATATATATATATATATATATATATGTCAGTAGACACATATATGTATATATATTATTACTTCATACAGCGCTAGATAGCTTTAAAGCCGGTAATTCAATTACCGGCTTTTGCTATCTCCTTCCTAAAACCCGACATGATATGAGACATGGTTTACATACAGTAAACCATCTCATATCACCTTTTTTTTTGCATATTACACACTACTAATGTTAGTAGTGTGTATATGCAAAATTTGGCCGTTCTAGCTATTAAATTAAAGGGTTAAATGGCGGAAAAAATTGGCGTGGGCTCCCGTGCAATTTTCTCCGCCAGAGTAGTAAAGCCAGTGACTGAGGGCAGATATTAATAGCCTGGAGAGGGTCCATGGTTATTGGCCCCCCCCCTGGCTAAAAACACCTGCCCCCAGCCACCCCAGAAAAGGCACATCTGGAAGATGCGCCTATTCTGGCACTTGGCCACTCTCTTCCCATTCCCGTGTAGCGGTGGGATATGGGGTAATGAAGGGTTAATGCCACCTTGCTATTGTAAGGTGACATTAAGCCAAATTAATAATGGAGAGGCGTCAATTATGACACCTATCCATTATTAATCCAATAGTAGTAAAGGGTTAAAAAATACACAAACACATTATTAAAAAGTATTTTAATGAAAAAATCACAAAGGTTGTTGTAATATTTTATTCTACGCTCAATCCACTCACTGAAGACCCTCGATCTGTAACAAAAAAAACAAAAAAAAACCCAACAATATACATACCTTCCGAAGATCTGTAACGTCCAACGATGTAAATCCATCTGAAGGGGTTAAAATATTTTGCAGCCACGAGCTCTGCTAATGCAACGTTGTTCGTGGCTGCAAAACCCCAGGGAATGAAGGTAAAGTAGGTCAATGACCTATATTTACCTTCATTTGCAGTGAGGCGCCCTCTGCTGGTTGTTCCTAGATCGTGGGAACTTTCCTAGAAAGCTCCCAGGCTCGAGTTCATAAGAGGCGCCCTCTGTTATGAAAGGCAATTCAGTACCACAATGGACATAGCGGTCAGAGCACATACAGTGATCTGACAATAACCCAAAATCATAGAACGAGGTCTGAGACGTGGGAACTCTGCAGACCGCAATCCCTAATCCTCTCCAAACAACACTAGAGGCAGCCGTGGATTGCGCCTAACTCTGCCTATGCAACTCGGCACAGCCTGAGAAACTAACTAGCCTGAAGATAGAAAATAAGCCTACCTTGCCTCAGAGAAATACCCCAAAGGAAAAGGCAGCCCCCCACATATAATGACTGTGAGTTAAGATGAAAAGACAAATGTAGAGATGAAATAGATTCAGCAAAGTGAGGCCCGACTTTCTTAACAGAGCGAGGATAGAAAAGATAACTTTACGGTCTACACAAAACCCTAAAGAAAACCACGCAAAGGGGGCAAAAAGACCCTCCGTACCGAACTAACGGCACGGAGGTACACCCTTTGCGTCCCAGAGCTTCCAGCAACAAATTAGACAAGCTGGACAGAAAAAATAGCAAACAAATAGCAAAGAAGAACTTAGCTATGCAGAGCAGCAGGCCACAGGAATGATCCAGGGAAAAGCAAGTCCAACACTGGAACATTGACAGGAAGCCAGGATCAAAGCATTAGGTGGAGTTAAGTAGAGAAGCACCTAACGACCTCACCAGATCACCTGAGGGAGGAAACTCAGAAGCCGCAGTACCACTTCCCTCCACCAACAGAAGCTCACAGAGAGAATCAGCCGAAGTACCACTTGTGATCACAGGAGGGAGCTCTGCCACAGAATTCACAACAGCCCTCTGCTGGTTGTCCTCATATGAACTCGAGCCTGGGAGCTTTCTAGGAAAGTTCCCACGATCTAGGAACAACCAGCAGAGGGCGCCTCACCGCAAATGAAGGTAAATATAGGTCATTGACCTACTTTACCTTCATTCTCTGGGGTTTTGCAGCAAGGAGCCGCGCTGCATTAGCAGAGCTCCTTGCTGCAAAATATTTTAACCCCTTCAGATGGATTTACATCGTGGGACCTTACAGATCTTCGGAAGGTATGTATATTGTTGGTTTATTATTTTTACTTTGTTACAGAGCGAGGGTCTTCAGAAGGATTGAGCGTAGAATAAATTATTACAACAACCTTTGTTTTATTTCATTAAAATAATTTTTAATAATGTGTTTGTGTTTTTTTTAACCCTTTACTAGTATTGGATTAATAATGGATAGGTGTCATAATTGACGCCTCTCCATTATTAATTTGGCTTAATGTCACCTTACAATAGCAAGGTGGCATTAACCCTTCATTACCCCATATCCCACCGCTACACGGGAATGGGAAGAGAGTGGCCAAGTGCCAGAATAGGCGCATCTTCCAGATGTGCCTTTTCTGGGGTGGCTGGGGGCAGGTGTTTTTAGCCGGGGGGGGGGGCAATAACCATGGACCCTCTCCAGGCTATTAATATCTGCCCTCAGTCACTGGCTTTACTACTCTGGCGTAGAAAATTGCGCGGGAGCCCACGCCAATTTTTTCCGCCATTTAACCCTTTAATTTAATAGCTAGAATGGCCAAATTTTGCATATACACACTACTAACATTAGTAGTGTGGAATATGCAAAAAAAAAATGGGAATATGAGATGGTTTACTGTATGTAAACCATGTCTCATATCATGTCGGGTTTAGGAAGGAGATAGCAAAAGCCGGTAATCGAATTACCGGCTTTAAAGCTATCTAGCGCTGTATGAAGTAATAATATATATACATATATGTGTCTACTGACATATATATATATATACCTATTCTATGTGTACACATTTATTCTACCTAGTCTAATGTAAGCTGTCAGTGTGATTTTACTGTACACCGCACTGAATTGCCGGCTTTTCTCTCTAACACCGCTGCGTATTTCTCGCAAGTCACACTGCTGGTCCGTGTGTAATCCGTATTTTTGGGGCTTCAGTAGACTTTCATTGGCGTTTTTTTGCGCAATACGGTGACAAATGCAGCATGCTGCGATTTTCTACGGCCGTAGAAAGCCGTATAATACGGATCAGTAAAATACGGCAGATAGGAGCAGGGGCATAGAGAATAATTGTGCCGTTTGTTTGGCGAGTTTTACGGACGTATTTTCTGCGCTCTTACGTCCGTAAAATTCGCTAGTGTGACTCCAGCCTTAGTCTAAGTTTTCTTTCTGCATTTTTGTATCCATATTGTACTCATACAGTATACGGTCACTGTTCTTACAACAAATTTTGCATAAATAAAAATAAAAATAGTACATAAAAACAGTGCAAACAAAAATCTAAATAAATTGTAATATATTTTATAAGCAAAATATGTTTGCTTCTCCAGGTATTAGCCAGTTTTTCTTCTTCCCTTGCCTTCAACACTTATTAGTCACATAGAAAAACAGTTCAAATCTGACTTTCTTAAGACAAGATGAACTGCTGACTCACTGAGCAGGTTACAGCTGCCTACTGAGGTACTGCATATGGAAAGGGGAGGAGATGGGAGGAGCATACTAAGACACAGGAAGTAAAAAAAAGACTGCACTGAAGCTTCTCCTGCTGGATTCACAGCCACACAACTCAGTAATGTGCTTTACAGTACTCCAGCTGCTGCTTCTGTCTGTGTTTTACATAGAGAGTACCGTAATAGTAATTCCTTTTTCAATTTTCCTATGTATTGTGTATAGGAGACATCATAGCAGCTAATTTCCAGCAACTACATCAGCAGAGGGGAAGAAAACTGGTGAAAAATGCAGGATAGAATTCATACAATTGCTAGAAATGGTGTTGATCCTCATTAAAACACATGAGCTTATTCTGAAAACTTGACAATTGAAATATAAAACAAACAACATGCAAACCAAATGATGTTTTAGAAATGCAGCATGCTCTGATTATTACATTGTGGGGTGCTGATGGGTTACCATGGCAGTTTATGACTTGGCTTTTTAGAAGAACATTAAAGTAACTGTTCACACCTGTGATTATATGTGACTATATATTTCTAATGTATATTTAAAATACTTAATGACCCTCATTTTGCTGCTGCCTTCATCCGTCAAATCAGAGCTGATTATCTTCATCTCCAAAAGGGCGAGAAGCATGGGGAGACATGCAGAAAGTCTAAACCATGTCTCAAGTTATGCTCACCAGGTGAGGGGGATCCTCCAAGCTCGAGGTCCAGGTGGGCACATTGGCCATGGGCGTCGGTACAACAAACGGGTGAGGTTACCAAGAACAAGCAACTGGGATGTTGGAAACCACAGGCAGAAGACGTCCAGGAAACAGCAGGCAAGCAGCTGGGATTCTGGAAACCGCAGGCAGGAGAGGTCCAGGAGACTGCATACAGTTAGCAGTCATGCTGGAAACTGTAGACAAGCAGGAGACGTCCAGAAGACCGCAAACAGGCCTGGGATGCTGGAAACCACAGGCAGGAGTCATCCAGAAGACCGCGGACAGAGAGCTGGTATGCTGTAAACCACAGACAGACATGAGACTTGCAAGAGACCACGGACAGGCAGCCGGGATGCTGAAAACTGCAATCAGACATGAGACATCCAGGAGACAACGGACAGGCAGCTGGGCTACTGGACACCGCAGGAAGACGGGAGACGTCCAGGAGACCACAGCCAGCAGAGAAGTTCAAGGTGTACCAAGAAACTCAGATTCATAGTAGCACTGAAGTCTTAGTACCAATACACAATGGTAAAACATATGTATATATACGGTAGTTAAAAAATATATCACTTTACAATACTTGCTTTTTGTATTCTGAAAATAAAAAAAAATAAAGTAAGGAGCTGTAAAAATATAAACACTGAAAAGAAAAAAAATCTAAATACCAGAATTGCTGTTTTTTTGGTCACTTACCGCAAAAAAAATCATATGTACTATAAGAAAAAAATAATTTAAAAAAGTGACACATCCTAATTATTTGTTTTATAAATTCTGAATTTTTTAAACTAGTCTGCTTGGAATTTTTTTTCTTCGTTTTTCAGTACATTCCATGGTAAAGTGAATGTTGTTAAACTTTAACCCATCCCACAAGAAAACAAGCCCTCTTATGGCTCTATTGACATAAAAATAAAAATGACAGCTTTTTAAAATAAGCAAAAACAGAAATTGTTTTTGATGGAAAGGGGTTAAGTCAGTAAGTTGCTCTGTTGCCAGCTTACCCACAGTTTTAAAAAATAGGAAATAATAAAAATGGTAAATAATGATTAAAAAATGTAAAAAATAACAAACTATTTCATACAGTAAGCGAGACACGGCCTGAAACTTTATACCCTTGGTAACCTCAAGCCTCTGGAATTCTGAAACATATTGATTCTTTTAACTTTTTTTTTTAAATGTATCTCAGCGACCACAGGTAGGAGATTCACAATGTATTAGAGACCTCTTGTGGCCTTTAGAGAGAATACAGTTTCGATGAATTATTCGTGCATAAGCCGTTCAAGGATTATCTCTTCAGTCACATATTAGAAAAAGATGTTCATGATTCTTCATGTACACCAAAATCAGTCCGAGTTTCACCAGTGTTTTGGATCCGTGTTTGTGTGTCAGTTGTTATCTTTTGGATTTCATCAGTGATTTTCAAGAAAAAATAACTATTTTTTTCTCATATTTTGGAATATTAATCAGGGACAGTATATGGATTGCACACTGATGGCATCCATGTGCTGCTTATTATTCTCATGGAACCAGACTTGTTTGGGTAATTTTGATCTGTGACTCAGATAAAAAACGGACCCATTTCCGTTATTTTGTTGTGAACACACAGCCTTCACTGGGTAAATGTTTTATCCATGGAAACCAAGAAGTATCGTTTCTCCTTGCGGAGAGTGACATGTTAAACATGTCGAGATGAGGAGACTTAAAGCCGCAATGCTCCCCTGGGAAATATGCAAATTGTCTCTTCAGAGAGGAAGAGTACTAGAACTCTAGTGCTACCTATTGGAAGTAGTAATCATACAGTGTGATGCAGTGACCCCTGTAACAGGTAGGGGGCGCTGCATGGTCTCCCCAGTATACGCACGGAGGCGTATTGAGGCTGTGAGAGTGCATGGCAGTTGCATGCATGGATGTGATTATATGACAAAGTCCGGCATTGTGGTGAATGGCCGATATGTGTATCGCAGAGGAGGAGACTCTGCGCTGCCAGCCTGAAGTGATGTGATGTTCTGGGACCTATAGTCCCACAAGTATTTTGTGTTGTATAATAATCATGGGAGGTTGGCAGGGCTAGTTATGTGAGATGGGTGGGACAAACTAGCCACACACCCACACTCCCACCCAGGGGAGTGGTTAAGGATATATAATGTGACCAGGGTGTGGGTCACATGTCCTGTTTGAAGCCTGTGTTGGAAGACCTGGGAGGAGGCTTCCTGAAGAGCACATGGTGGGGCTTCAGACCTGGTGGCCGGGGGTGTTGGACTACCGTCCTGAATAGCACCCGGACAGGTCACATGCCTGGGGTGTTGGACGGAGTCCTGAATAGCACCTTGACAGGCCACACGCTTGTGTGTTGGGAGGTCCTGGGAGTAGGACCAGCTGAAAAGCGCACAGTGGAACTGTTGGGGAAGCTACCGTCCTTCGGTGGGTCTGGAGTGACTAAGATATGCCGCACAGGCAAGTTGGTGATTCCCGTGAGGCAGCTTTCCCAGAGGATTGACAAGGAGTCAGCAGGTGGAGCAGGAGCTCCCGTAAGGTACCATAGACTGCTGGTGCTTGTGTTGTTTTATAAACTGTGTGGTAACCCACGGCCACTGGTCAGGAGAGGACCAGCGTGTTTAGTTGCTGCAACTGTAATGTCATATGTTGGTGCCTGTTGTGCTCCATGGACACTAATCAACTGTATGGAGTGCGGTCACCCACGATAACTGGACACAGAGGTTCAGCATGATTAGTGACTGCTTTTTCAAAGCCATATACTGATAATGTGAAGATTGATGCAAAGACTGTTTGCTTATTGTTCATATTTCTGTGGTTTATGGTGCCATAATAAACCATGTGGACTGTTTTGTGTGAAAAACCGTGCCCGTGTGCTTGAATCCCGTGCTAAGCAAGTGTCCCCCAATACACTCAGTAAGAGCAATCTTACAACAGTCAATGTCGACCCTTTAACGAGCCTTGTCACATGACTTAGGATAAAAGCCAAACCAGAATCTCAATTTGCAGACACTGTGTTTCGGGGTACTGCCCCACGTCAGTGCAAAGTGGAGATCTGGTTTGGCTGAGTGAGAGGCGTCTGACTGGGATCCAAGAAGTATCGTTTCTCCTTGCGGAGAGTGACATGTTAAGCATGTCGAGATAAGGAGACTTAAAGCCGCAATGCTCCTCTGGGAAATATGCAAATTGTCTCTTCAGAGAGGAAGAGGACTAGAACTCTACTGCCACCTATTGGAAGTAGCAATCCTAACAATCAATGTCGACCTGTTAACGAGCCTTGCTTGTCACATGACTTAGCCAAACCAGATCTCCACTTTGCACTGACGAGGGGCAGTAGTCCGAAACACAGTGTCTGCAAATTAAGATTCTGGTTTGGCTTTTATCCTAAGTCATGTGACAAGGCTCATTAAAGGGTCGACATTGACTGTTAGGATTGCTACTTCCAATAGGTAGCAGTAGAGTTCTAGTCCTCTTCCTCTCTGAAGAGACAATTTGCACATGATTCCTGGAAATTCACTTTTAGAACATGTACGTGATTCACAGACGTTTAAATAAAACCTAAAAGACACAAAGCTGGCCCTTTAAGAAGGTTCATGATACATTCACTGCTTACAAGTTGTCTGCAATACTGTAAATTTCGTCTGTTGAGAAATATTGACGTGGTAGTGTACATTGCAAACTTGGTATAATAGGAATTTATGCTAGTTGGCTATAATGATTTCCCATACACCGTGATGTCATATAAAAAAACTCTGTTGTAATATTGATTAGAAAAATTAGTAAATGATTTGAATACTATACTTAATAATTGTAACAAATATAGCAGAGCGAAGGGTATATGTAATGGTATTGTTCACTCCTCAAAAAGCAGGTGGGCAAACACAAACAGAAATTGTGGTAAACTCAAAGCACTGATTACACAAGAATATATAGCCATCAGTCAGGATTTCGCCGAGAAGCTGATATCCAGCTGCCAGGGGGAATTGCAGAAATCTTGAAAAATCAGGGACAACACTGTACATTTTTTTTTTTTTTTATAAACTTGATGTATTTGTCAATAAAAGTTTAAAAACACATGAAATGCTTAGGATGTGTGCACACGTTCAGGATTTTTCGCTATAAAAATGAGATAAAACCGCAAAAAAAACGCATACATTAAGCATCCTATTATTAGAATGCAATCCGCAATTTTTGTGCACATGTTGCATTTTTTTTCCGCGGCGGAATCACATTCCGCATGTTCATTCTTTGTGTGGAATTGCGGGGATTCCGCACACATAGGAATGCATTGATCTGCTTACTTTCTGCATGTGGCTATGCCCACCATGCGGGAAGTAAGCGGATAATGTGCGTTTGGTACCCAGGGTGGAGGAGAGGAGACTCTACACTCTACTCCAAGCCCTGGGAACCATATAATTGTTAAAAAAAATAATTAAAATAAAGAATTGTGATATTCTCACCTTCTGGCATCCCCGGCAGCCTTCCCGCTCCTCGCGATGCATTCCGTTCCCAGTAATGGTTTGCGGCAATGACCTGTGATAACGTAGCGGTCTCGCGAGACCGCTATTTCATCTGGGGTCATTGCCGCGAGGCATTACTGGGAACGGGAGCTGCCGGGAGAATTGCGAGGAGCGGGAAGGCTGCGAGGGACGCCGGAAGGTGAGAATATCACGATTTTTTATTTTTTAAAATTATTTTTAACATTCTATCTTTTTACTATTGATGCTGCATAGGCAGCATCAATAGTAAAAAGTTGGTCACACTTGTCAAACACTATGCATGACAAGTGTGACCTACTTGTCAATCAGCTTTCTAAGCGATGCTACAGATCGCTTGGAAAACGCTAGCATTCTGCAAGCTAATTATGCTTGAAAAAACGCTAGTGTTTAGCGAGAAAACGCATGCTAAATCCACATGCGTTTTACCCGCAGCACAGTTGTGGAATTGCCACGGGGTATACAGGCTGTGACATACAGAGTGTGGGGTATACAGGCTGTGTGTGACATAAAAAGTGTGGGGTGTACAGGCTGTGACAGACAGAGTGTGGGGAATACAGGATGTGACATATAAAGTGTGGGGTATATAGGCCGTGACATACAGAGTGTGGGGTATACAGGCTGTGACATACAAAGTGTGGGGTATACAGGCTGTGACATACAGAGTGTGGGGTATACAGGCCGTTATATACAAAGTGTGGGGTATAGAGGCTGTGACATACAGAGTGTGGGGTATACAGGCTATGTGTGACATAAAAAGTGTGGGGTGTACAGGCTGTAACAGACAGAGTGTGGGGTATACAGGATGTGACATATAAAGTGTGGGGTATATAGGCCGTGACATACAGAGTGTGGGGTATACAGGATGTGACATATAAAGTGTGGGGTATATAGGCTGTGACATACAAAGTGTGGGGTATACAGGCTGTGACATACAGAGTGTGGGGTATACAGGATGTGACATATAAAGTGTGGGGTATATAGGCCGTGACATACAGAGTGTGGGGTATACAGGCCATGACATACAAAGTGTGGGGTATACAGGCTGTGACATACAGAGTGTGGGGTATACAGGCCGTGACATACAAAGTGTGGGGTATACAGGCTGTGACATACAGAGTGTGGGGTATACAGGCTGTGACATATAAAATGTGGGGTATACAGGCCGTGACATACAGAGTGTGGGGTATACAGGCCGTGACATACAAAGTGTGGGGTATACCGGCTGTGACATACAGAGTGTGGGGTATACAGGCTGTGACATACAGAGTGTGGGGTATACAGGCCATGACATACACAGTGTGGGGTATACAGGCCGTGACATGCAAAGTGTGGGGTATAGAGGCTGTGACATACAGAGTGTGGGGTATACAGGCTGTGACATATAAAATGTGGGGTGTACAGGCTGTGACATACAGAGTGTGGGTTATACAAGCTGTGACATGCAAAGTGTGGGGTATACAGGCTGTGACATACAGAGTGTGGGGTAAAAAGGCTGTGACATATAAAGTGTGGGGTGTACAGGCTGTGACATACAGAGTGTGGGGTATACAGGCTGTGACATACAGAGTGTGGGGTATACAGGCTGTGACATACAGAGTGTGGGGCATACAGGCTGTGACATACAGAGTGTGGGGTATAAAGGATGTGACATACAGAGTGTGGGGTATACAGGCCGTCACATACAAAGTGTGGGGTATAGAGGCTGTGACATACAGAGTGTGGGGTATACAGGCTGTGACATATAAAATGTAGGGTGTACAGGCTGTGACATACAGAGTGTGGGTTATACAGGCCGTGACATGCAAAGTGTGGGGTATAGAGGCTGTGACATACAGAGTGTGCGGTATACAGGCTGTGACATATAAAATGTGGGGTATACAGGCCGTGACATACAGAGTGTGGGGTATACAGGCTGTGACATACAGAGTGTGGGGTATACAGGCTGTGACATATAAAATGTGGGGTGTACAGTCTGTGACATACAGAGTGTGGGTTATACAGGCCGTGACATGCAAAGTGTGGGGTACACAGGCTGTGACATACAGAGTGTGGGGTATACAGGCTGTGACATATAAAATGTGGGGTATACAGGCTGTGACATACAGAGTGTGGGGTATACAGGCTGTGACATACAGAGTGTGGGGTGTACAGGCCGTGACATACAAAGTGTGGGGTATACAGGCTGTGACATACAGAGTGTGGGGTATACAGGCCGTGACATACAAAGTGTGGAGTATACAGGCTGTGACATACAGAGTGTGGGGTATACAGGCTGTGACATATAAAATGTGGGGTATACAGGCCGTGACATACAGAGTGTGGGGTATACAGGCCGTGACATACAAAGTGTGGGGTACACCGGCTGTGACATACAGAGTGTGGGGTATACAGGCTGTGACATACAGAGTGTGGGGTATACAGGCTGTGACATACAGAGTGTGGGGCATACAGGCTGTGACATACAGAGTGTAGGGTATACAGGATGTGACATACAGAGTGTGGGGGATACAGGCCGTGACATACAAAGTGTGGGGTATAGAGGTTGCGACATACAGAGTGTGCGGTATACAGGCTGTGACATACAGAGTGTGGGGTATACAGGCCATGACATGCAAAGTGTGGGGTATAGAGGCTGTGACATACAGAGTGTGGGGTATACAGGCTGTGACATATAAAATGTGGGGTGTACAGGCTGTGACATACAGAGTGTGGGTTATACAGGCCGTGACATGCAAAGTGTGGGGTATACAGGCTGTGACATACAGAGTGTGGGGTATACAGGCTGTGACATACAGAGTGTGGGGTATACAGGCTGTGACATACAGAGTGTGGGGCATACAGGCTGTGACATATAAAGTGTGGGGTGTACAGGCTGTGACATACAAAGTGTGGGGTATACAGGCTGTGACATACAGAGTGTGGGGTATACAGGCTGTGACATACAAAGTGTGGGGTATACAGGCTGTGACATACAGAGTGTGGGGTATACAGGCTGTGACATACAGAGTGTGGAGTATACAGGCTGTGACATACAGAGTGTGGAGTATACAGGCCGTTATATACAAAGTGTGGGGTATAGAGGCTGTGACATACAGAGTGTAGGGTATACAGGATGTGACATATATAGTGTGGGGTATACAGGCTGTGACATACAGAGTGTGGGGTATACAGGCCGTGACATACAAAGTGTGGGGTATACAGGCTGTGACATACAGAATGTGGGGTATACAGGCCGTGATATACAGAATGTGGGGTATACAG
This sequence comes from Ranitomeya imitator, assembly GCF_032444005.1. Lineage (NCBI taxonomy): Eukaryota > Metazoa > Chordata > Amphibia > Anura > Dendrobatidae > Ranitomeya > Ranitomeya imitator. Next base: position 380,530,395 of record NC_091287.1, on the reverse strand, counting down.
GCCGTGATATACGGAATGTGGGGTATACAGGCTGTGACATCTGCTGTCAATGTAAACCAGACTGGTCTCCTTCTCAGTGATTTAACCCCTTAGCGACCGCCGATACGCCTTTTAACGGCGGCCGCTAAGGGTACTTAAACCACAGCGCCGTTAATTAACGGCGCTGTGGAAAAAGTAAAAAGCGCCCCCCAGAGTCGGATTTTCTCCGGGGTCTCGGCTGCCGGGGGTAGCCGAGACCCCAGAGAACATGATTCGGGGGGGGTTTTACCGACCCCGCATTTGCGATCGCCGGTAATTAACCGTTTACCGGCGATCGCAAAAAAAAAAAAAAACACGATTTCTTTTTAATTTCTCTGTCCTCCGATGTGATCGCACATCAGAGGACAGAGAAATGGGGTCCCAGGTAGCCCCCCAATACTTACCTATCTCCCCCGGTGCTCCTCGTGGCTCCCGATGGGCGCCGCCATCTTCAAAATGGCGGGCGCATGCGCAGTGCGCCCGCCGGCACCGGGAGAATCTTTGGGGGCTCTGCAAGCGCAACATAACGCCCACAGACCATCCTATCTAAGTCTGCATTCCAAAACGGCGCTCCTTCCCTTCCGAGCTCTGCCGTGCGCCCAAACAGTGGTTTACCCCCACATATGGGGCATCAGCGTACTCGGGATAAATTGGACAACAACTTTAGTGGTCCAATTTCTCCTGTTAACCTTATGAAAATAAAAACTTGGGGGCTACAAAATCTTTTTGTGGAAAAAAATATATTTTTTTATTTTCACGACTCTGCATTCTAAACTTCTGTGAAGCACTTGGGCATTCAAAGTTCTCACCACACATCTAGATAAGTTCCTTGGAGGGTCTAGTTTCCAAAATGGGGTCACTTGTGGGGGGTTACTACTGTTTAGGTACATCAGGGGCTCTGCAATCGCAACATAACGCCCACAGACCATTCTATCAAAGTCTGCATTCCAAAACGGCGCTCCTTCCCTTCCGAGCTCTGCCGTGCGTCCAAACAGTGGTTTACCCCCACATATGGCACATCAGTGTACTCGGGATAAATTGGACAACAACTATTGTGGTCCAATTTCTCCTGTTACCCTTGTGAAAATAAAAACTTGGGGGCTACAATATCTTTTTTGTGGAAAAAAAAAATATTTTTTATTTTCACGACTCTGCATTCTAAACTTCTGTGAAGCACTTGGGCATTCAAAGTTCTCACCACACATCTAGATAAGTTCCTTGGGGGGTCTAGTTTCCAAAATGGGGTCACTTGTGGAGGGTTTCTACTGTTTAGGCACATCAGGGGCTCTCCAAACGCGACATGGCGTCCGATCTCAATTCCAGACAATTCTACATTGAAAAAGTAAAACGGCACTCCTTCTCTTCCAAGCTCTGCGGTGCGCCCAAACAGTGGTTTACCCCCACATATTGGGTATCGACGTACTCAGGAGAAATTGCACTACAACTTTTGTGGTCTAATTTCTCCTGTTACCCTTGTGAAAATAAGAATTTGTGGGCGAAAAGATCATTTTTGTGTAAACAAATGCGATTTTTTATTTTCACGGCTCTACTTTATAAACTTTTGTGAAGCTCTTGGGGGTTCAAAGTGCTCACCACACATCTAGATAAGTTCCTTAAGGGGTCTAGTTTACAAAATGGTGTCACTTGTGGGGGGTTTCCACTGTTTAGGCACATCAGGGGCTCTCTAAACATGACATGGCGTCCGATCTCAATTCCAGCCAATTCTGCATTGAAAAAGTCAAACGGCGCTCCTTCACTTCCAAGTTCTGCGGTGCGCCCAAACAGTAGTTTACCCCCACATATGGGGTATTGGCATATTCAGGAGAAATTGCATAACAAAATTTATGGGTACATTTCTGTTTTTACACTTGTGAAAATAAAAAAAATGGTTCTACATTAAAATGTTTGCAAAAAAAAGTTAAATGTTCATTTTTTCCTTCCACATTGTTTCAGTTTCTGTGAAGCACGTAAAGGGTTAATAAACTTCTTGAATGTGGTTTTGAGCACCTTGAGGGGTGTAGTTTTTAGAATGGTGTCACACTTCGTTATTTTCTATCATATAGACCCCTCAAAATGACTTCAAATGTGATGTGGTCCCTAAAAAAAAAGGTGTTGTAAAAATGAGAAATTGCTGGTGAACTTTTAACCCTTATAACTCCCTAACAAAAAAAATTTTGTTTCCAAAATTGTGCTGATGTAAAGTAGACATGTGGGAAATGTTATTTATTAACTATTTTTCGTGACATATCTCTCTGATTTAAGGGCATAAAAATACAAAGTTTGAAAATTGCAAAATTTTAAAATTTTTCGCCATATTTCCGTTTTTTTCATAAATAATCGCAAGTAATATCGAAGAAATGTTACCACTAACATGAAGTACAATATGTCACGAAAAAACAGTCTCAGAATCAGCGGGATCCGTTGAAGCGTTCCAGAGTTATAACCTCATAAAGTGACAGTGGTCAGAATTGCAAAAATTGGCTCGGTCATTAAGTACCAAATTGGCTTTGTCACTAAGGGGTTAAGAAACCTATATGCATGAGATAAGAATTGGCCAAACCTCCTAACTATCCCCCAACAAATGATGTTGTAGAAAAATGTTTGGGCCTTAGGAATGAGTTTTATTTGGTATGGAGATAAACTGCTGCCAGGAAAGTCTGACAGTGTCTTTGTCCGAGCGAACACCGGAGTGCGTGGTCGGACGAGTGCTCCTGTGTATGGGGGAGTCGGGAGAGATAGCTTTCAGCCGACAGCGATAACTATGGTCCGCTTTACTCACACAGTTCTATAGCATATTGCAATGTTGGATGACTTCTATATTTTCAGTGTTTCCAACTGTGATATTTTGCATTTTTTTCAGGGAGGTATCAATGAAAGATGCCAAGGAATATGCTGAGTCCATTGGAGCAATTGTTGTTGAAACTAGTGCAAAGAATGCCATCAATGTTGAAGAGCTCTTCCAAGGCATAAGTAAATATTCCATCCCATAACCATAATCTATTTACTTGTACAGCTTATCGTCTACATTAGTAAGATGGTACTCTGCAAGCACAGTGCTGTTGAAATTAATTTTTCCCCATCTTTCTATGCCGTGTTTTAGGCCTCTTTCACACATCCGTGTCTCCGGTACGTGTGGTGACAGTTTACACAAGTACCGGAAACAATGACATACGTAGACACATTCAAATGAATGGGTCTGTGCATATGTCAGTGTGTTTCCAAGGACCGTGTGTCGATGTGCCCCACAAGTAGACATGTCTGTATTTTACCGTCAGCACCGGCCGCAAAATGTTCTGCACATGTGCACAAGGAGAACACACATGGATGTCATCTCTGTGACACACATCGGTGCCAGGGAAGAATTGCTACAGTAAGCGCTGTTCCCCGGCGCTGGGTGCTGAAGACGACTCTCATCATTCTCCCCTGCTCTGCTGGTGATCGGCGCGAGCAGAGAAGAATGATGAGAGTTATATTCAAGTCAGAACAATGATAGCAGGTGGGGCTTTTGGGACTATTTCTCCCATCAACCTACACCTGCTGCCACTAAATAACAGTGACAGCAGGAGCGGATGATGGGGTTATTCCTCACCCACTACCTGCGCTATAACTAATAAATGAATGAAAAACCCAGCGTGGGTTCCCCTGTATTTTCTATAACCAGCCAGGCAAAACTCACAGTTGAGAGCTGCAACCCTTAGCTGTCAGCGTCATCAAGGCTGGTTATCAAGAATAGATGGGTCTTCACATTGTTTTTTCAATTATTTAAATAATTTAGAAAAACGGCGTGGGGTCCCACCCATTTTTTATAACCAGCCTTGCTAAAGCTAACAGCTGGGGCTGGTATTCTCAGGCTGGTAAGAAGCCATTGATATAGGCCCCCCAGCCTAAAAATAGCATCCCGCAGCTGCCCAGAATAGGCGCATCTATTAGATGCGCCAATTCTGGCGCTTTACTCGCCTCTTCCCACTTGCCCTGTAGCAGTGGCAAGTGGGGTTCATATTTGTGGGGTTGATGTCACCTTTGTATTGTTAGGTGACATCAAGCCCATGGCTTAGTAATGGAGAGGCATCTATAAGACACCTATCCATTACTAATCCTATAGTTATATGATAAATAAAGGGACAGTCAGAATAACGTCTTTTTTTAGAAATAAAACAAAACACATATTTCCTTTTTTATTTAAAAATAACAAACACAGTTATACTCACCTAACACCTATTCTACCGAAGCCCTCGTGACTTTTCTGGGCAGTTGCGGGCTGCGATTTTTAGGCTAGGGGGCCTATATCAATGGCCCCTTACCAGCCTGAGAATACCAGCCCCAGCTGTTAGCTTTAGCAAGGTTGGCTGTCAAAAATGGGGGGGACCGCACGCCTTTGAATTATTTATTTAAATAATTAAATAAAAACAGCGTGGGGACCCCTCTATTCTTGATAACCAGCCTTTGTGAAGCTGACAGCTGAGGGTTGCAGCCCCCAGCTGTGAGGTTTGCCTGGCTGGTTGTAGAAAATAGGGGGGAACCCATGCCGGGTTTTTCATTCATTTAGTTATAGCGCAGGCGGCGGGTGAGGAATACCCCCATCATCCGCTCCTGCTGCTGTCACTATTAATAGCGGCAGCAGGTGTAGGTTGATGGGAGTAATAGTCCCAAAAGCCCCCACTTGCTTTCATTGTTCTGACTTGAATATAACTCTCATCATTCTCCTCTGCTCGCACCGATCACCGGCAGAGCAGGGGAGAATGATGAGAGCTGTTTTCAGCACCCGGCGTCGGGGAACAGCGCTTACTGTAGTGCTTCTTCCCTACCATCTGTCCGTGTGGTACTGATGCGGCACACAGTTGCCACATGTGTGCCACAAGTATTACACACACAGACACGGATATCTCCGGTACCGGAAAAAACGGACGTGTGAAAGAGGCCTTAGTTTTAGTCCTTAGTTCCAAAGTGAGTAGTAGTGAGCATGTGCAAGCACTCCAGCGTCTATAGCATTGTTTCTTAAAGGGAACCCGTCAGCAGGATTGTGCACAGTAACCTGCAGACCGTGTCAGGTCGGCGCCATTATACTGATTACAATGATATCTTGGTTGATGAAATCCGTCTTGTGGTTGTTGTTTAATCAATATTTTCAGTTTTTAGTTAATGATATGCCCATGCTTCGGGACAGCCTGGGTGGGGGTCTTCATGTGGTGCTCTGCTTAGCCCTTTAAATGCAGTGCTAAAGACTCCCTCACTTGTCAAAATTTGATATCTTAAAGAGACGATCTGTAACAATTTCTGAGCCTTGCTCATAATTCCATCATGTGTCCAATACTAAGAAAATCCTGAAAACATGACTTGTGGGGGGCCATGAGGGCTGGAGCTGAAAAACACTGGTCTATAGGCATGTTGGATGCACATGCTCACTACCTACCACTCTATTCATATAGGGGACTCTGGGCCCCCGTCATTAGGGTTAGTTCACAATAAATGGGCAATATTTAACACACAAATATTATATATTGCAGGTCAGAGAATCCCTCCACTGGATCCACATCAGAATGGCTCTAACGGTGCAATGAAACTCGGAAGACAATCCTTACAGCCTACAAACAGATGCTGCTGATACAACCTATCACCATGAATACATAAAATCATAGTTGTTCAGTGAGCTCAAGGAGATGGATACAGACATGAAAATAAATGACCATTAAATAGGAAGGAAATAGAATATGTTCATGGTAAAAGTATGTGTATGCTTTTCCCTGCATTTAATTTGAGCCAAAAGTAGTAGTGCAGCCGACAAGGAAGAAGGGTCTTTGGATTCTTTGGATCCATTTCCATTAAGAGTATATTCATAGATAGCTGATTGTTTTTTGCAGAATTCATGTATGTGCAAGAAATGCACAAACTGCCAACACAACCCCATACAGATACATACAATAGTAGAAATCCCTGCCGCAATTCTGCCACGTGTCAGTGTAGGTCCAAGAACTGCACCATAAATGGAGAGTAAGAACTGACTCTTTGCTGTCTAGCTGTAACAGTATTTCATTGTTTGTTTGCACATACCGTAGTTTTCTATCTCGATTCTTTTACTTGTACTAAGCAAATATTGAAATTACAGAATGTTAGAACTTTTTACACTTTGAGGGTTTGTCCACTTTCAGGAGAGTGGGCCCCAGACTTTACAAAATAGCTAAAAGGCCAGAGTCACATTAGCGTATCACATCCGATGCAAGAGCGATATGCTAATGACACTCGGCTCCTGATCTGCTGCGGGAGGGGCCGTGTGTCTGTGCTCCGATCCTCTCGCATGAGTGGATCGCTGCACAGCTGCGGAGGAGATGGTCCAAGCACCGAGACCGGATCAGTATTGGGGAGCCACTACTGAACCCAGGAATGGCGAGAACCTGCTGACTTTGTTATTTTATGATCTGGTCACACTTTCCTTAAATGTAAAATAATGCAATTAACATGCAGGTTTATAATGCTCTGATACCATGTGATGTCGGCACTGAAAGCCCTGCTGCTGGAAGGAAACAAACTTTATTCCCCCCTGCAGCATTTGGCTTCCAGTGGTGGTGCCGGCGCTGGATCTGTCACCTCTTTGTGTATAGCCGAATCAGCATTATAGCAGTGTCTGGGGGCTCAGTTACGCTCACCACTCTCTGTACACAGCACATGGCTGAAACCCTTGCCGATGCCACCACTGTGACTGGAAACCAAATGCTGCCAGGGGAATAAAGTTAATTTCCTGCTGGCGGAGGGGCTTTCAGCGCCTGCACCACACCGTATCAGAACGCTGTAGATTAAGCCCCATATATGCAGGCTAATAGTGTTATCTTACATGACAAGTTCCCTTTAAAGCTGAAACCCCCTTCAATTTTAACTAAGCAATAGTAATTATCAAATAAAGTAATAGTGATAACAACAAGGCTATATACACCTGTATATTGTCTCTTGTGTTGTAAGCCAAATAAGGAACATTGGGTTGGATAGAAATCATTCCATCACTGCTATCTTCTAACAAATATGGGTTATTACAGGAACACAAGATCTATTAATCAGGAATGTGCCCATATTTCTACCAGTGACCGCTTATATGGCCAATTGTAAAACTCTTAGCTGGAGCTTTGATAAACATAACTTTTTGGTAATAGGTTCAGCCCCATATATATTGTAAGATCCATGTGTGACCAGAAATAGTGCTATGGTAGGTCATAAAAAATTGATTCATGAGGATCTGACTGCGGTGACTGTTTAGGACAGATTTTCCTGGAGAGCCGTCTGTGCATACAAAGCCTCTTTTATTAATCAGAAACTAATTCTTGTCCTGAAATACAAGCACAAAGAGGATGTGTGATGGTAGCAAGGCAACACAGGCATAGCCATGACATCTAAGTGGGCCAAAGACAAACTAATGTGTACAGAAGGAGATGTGCCTGGCTGGAATCGCAGAACAACTGCTTTTAGAAATGTAAAGACAAGGAACGCATGCCTGAGTATAGGAAATTAGGGTGATAGGGAACCTGTCAGCTGAATCCTGGGGCCCGAAATATGAACAGCAAGGTTCAGAGGCCGGCCCTGTCATTCATTCAATTATGTTTTGCTCTGAAACACTGTGGCTTCTCAGAGAAAACATACATTTCAAAGTCGGCCAGTGACCATGCTGTATAATGACTAGTCCAAGAGGCCAGTCCCTGGCAGCTTCTCCAGTCTGTGCTCAACTGAAGTGACAGGTCTCTCCCAATGTGGGTGTGCAAGAAGAGACCTGCCACTCAAGGGCAGCGGGGTGGGGACAAGCTGCTGGGGACTGGGGTCTTGAAGTAGTCACCCAGGCGGCATGGTCCCAAAGACTAGTGTAACACATATCTGCTGGAAGTGGCAGAGCCAAAGTCTGAGTTATGCTGCTCGTGGTTCACTTCACTTTACATATGATCTGTCTTATTAGATTCTACAGCACACACTGCTTACATTATTATGGGTTTATCCATCATGAGCGCTGATAAATTAGTGCTCCATGATAGGTAAATCAGTCATTCTGATTGGGCAGCTATTTTGTTTGTATCCACATCAGTTACAGGAGCCCAGGTGAAATTGGCGAGGACACTGATGCCCAAGCTTAGCTGCCTGGCTCTGCATGATTAACAACTCTCTGCCATATGTGTATAGGGAGAGGTCTGTCAGTCATGCAGAATGGGGTGGAGGAGTGCCAGCCTCATTGGCTAGTCATTGCCGTCACTTCGTTCAGAGTCCAATGTAGAAAGCATGTTTTTTTTCTGAAAAGCCTTAGCATTTCAGAATGAAACAAGAGTATTCGTGATAAGGGAACCTGTTCCTGATTTATGCTGCTTGTGTTTTGGGCAGCATTAATCACATGAAGGTTCCCTTTAATTTGTGTTTAGATTAACTAAAATTGTTGAGGTCAATATTAGAAATGTTCCCGACTGTGTGCTCATTTTCCTATTGCCGAACGTGCGAACTAGAACACATCTACATTGTCCTTCCTTGCTACACAAACCTTCAGAAACAATTGTTTTTGAATACTAAATCCCTTATTCTTAGTTCATGTGTCTTATTAGTGCATGTGGAAGTCATATGAGGGGGAGATAGTTGGGGATTTCTGCTGTGAACCCCCCTTTTAAGCCACAATGGAGACTTGGTAACAATTATATTCGCTAACTCTGAAGGTAACAATCATGTTCTATATGTTTTCCCATACTTCTGAATGGGCGATACGTAATAATGCATTTCCCCTGAAGTGGGTGTACAGCTGATTATATATCTTTTAAAAACCCGACCAATCAGCCACCAGGCACATTCTGAAGGTTTTAAATAATTGATCATTGTCATTTGCATGTCAACACCCAAATTATTAATGTAAAAATAATGCCTATTTTTAGGATAATCACCCAAATAAAGGTCAAGATATAGCTTCACAGTACTAAGGAGATACTTGTGTAAAGCTTACATTGTTTTTTATGGTTTTTTGTTCAGTCCAGAAAATCTTCACATTGTCTTGACAAAAGTAAATGTATGTGGACATAATCTATCTTGACGATATAGTGGAAATTTTAATGGTCAGTTTAAATGAGTGTCTTAATTGTAGTCCTTATATTGTTTTTCATGTGTGAATATTGGGTACATGGCTAGTAATAGTAAGGGGTGAGAAAAAGGGAAACTTGATTTGGTCATTTCTTTGCTGTTTTGAAGATGTGATCAATATGTCTCTGCTAAGGCCATTGTCACAGTCAGAGAATCTGTGATTATGGAAAATGACCATAAACTGGTATATTTCACAATGCATATTCCAGCTATGTCATTTGTCTCTCTAATCTCACATTCACACAACCCCCCACCCTAGTAAGTGTATATTGTAATGTGTCCCCTGGGCTCCATGGCTCCTACAAACTGCAGGACTCTTAGGCAGTCTGCCTTTACGAACAAATGGGAGAGAATAGGTCGTTCTAAAGAGCTCACTGAATCAGAGTGTGGTCCTGTATTCGGATGCCACTATTGTAACCAGTCAGATCATGAAATTACTCCCCTACTCAATATTCAAACAATTATTGAAAAGTGGAAACATTTAGGATCCACAGCATCTAAGCAGCAAGGTAGCACACTAAGCACAGTTATAGAGCAAGGCATCCAAGTGTGGTGGAGCATATGGCAGAAAAATAACCTACGCTCTGCTGTCTCAATAACTGCATAGTCCAAACCTCAAATGGGACAAAAACTCCACTGGGAGCTTCATAATATAGGTTTCCAAGGTTGAATAACTGCATGCAAGCATTACATTAAGTTCAATTTCTTGCATCAGATATCGTGGTGTAAGGCACTCAACATTGGACTCTTTAGTACAAACGTGTTGGGTGGAGTGATAGATCACACTTTTCTATCTGGCAGTCTAATGGACCAGTCTGGGTTTGGTGAATGCCTGACTGCATTGTGCCTACTGTGACGTTTGGTGGAAGATAGGTTGGTCTAGGCCCCTTATTTTCATTGAAAGAAAATGCTTCAGCACACCATGACATTTTGGACAAATGTATGCTTCTAACTTTATGGGAGAGTTTTAGGAAGGTTCTTTTATGCTTCATGACTATGCTCCAATAAAAACATTGTAGTTTGTGTTTGTGTGGAAAAACTTTCCAAGTCCGCGTAAAGCCCCATTCTCAGCTCCATTGAACGTCTTAGCGATGAACTACAACAGAGATTGCAATTTTCGGTCTTTTTGTCCAACATCAGTGTCTGACCTCACAAATGTTCTGCTCAATGAATGGGCAAAAATTCCCACATACGCCCTCTAAAATCTTGTAGAAAGCCTTTCCAAAAGAGATGAAGTTATTTTACTTGAAAGGGGAATAACAAGTGTATGTTAATGCCTATGGATTTAGATTTGGATGTCATAAAAGCTCCAATAGGTGTAATGTGTAGGTATCTCAGTACTTTTGGCCATGAATACCAATGGACTTATTGACTGTTCCAATGACAGCCACAGAAATTGAGAGTGTATTTCTGAACTGTAATACAGACTGTAATTCATAGTTAGTATTTTCAAAGTTCCTCAATTTTTATGTAGACGCATTTAATACATAAAATGCACAATGGTGTTCAAATGTTGTATGTCTTCTATAGCGGTTAGCAAAAGGATAATCATGAAACTACACGACCAAACTGGATAAGGTGGAAATGTTTGGCCTTTCTCGTAAACTGTTTTTAAAAGTATTCCTGCCCATAGCGAGCAATGTAGTCTGGGTAAAAGCAGTTTGCTTTGGGCAACAAGTGAACTCTTCTTTACTCTAATTTTATTCATCGGTCAATCAAGTGTTATTGCTGGTGTTATGGACTGTCCCAGTATTCTTGAAAGTTGTGAATAAATGATAGTAAAAACATAGAGGAGCCTAATGCTTAAAAATAGCCTGTATGCAGATAAACAGATATTTGGGTTTGTTCACATGTAGCGTTTTTTTTTGTACAGAAAAAAACACAGCATTTTACAGTAACTGCAAAATTAATTTGATTTTAGAAACATTGCATTTTTACATTGCATTTTTTCCTTGTGTTTTTGACCTGTGGTGCATTTCATAAAAAACACAGCATGTCAATTCTTCCGGGACTTTTTCTTCAGTTTTTACCCATTAGGCTCAAAATGGCTTAACTACTAAAAATTGCATCAAAAACTGCATTAAGAATGCCTTTAGTTTATGCTATGGTGTTCCGGACATAGCCTGAGTTTTTCCAAAACGCAACATCAAACGTGTGTTACGTGTGAACAAACTCTTACAATTCATAATGTAGAATGACTATTTGTCCATTTTTACAAAATGTTAGATGGGTTGTCACTTACCTACCGGTCCCTCACTGTTCTTGTTCTACAGATGTCCCCCACTCCATTGCTTCTTTTTTGGTGGATTGATATATGACCAGTGTGGTGAGTGACTGGCTGCAGTACTTCCATGTCCGTGTAACCAAAAAAGGAAGCAAGGAGGCCAATGAAGTACCTGTGAGTTATCAGTAGATGACTATATAATTTTTTTGCATTATTAGAAAATGTTGGATTGTCCCTATTAAAATAAAAAAGAGTAGTGGACAATATCTAAGTCAATGACCACTATAGCCACCTTACATAGTATGTATACTATAATAGAGAAGATAAAGGTACAGTGCCTTGTGAAAGTATTCGGCTCCCTGGAACTTTTCAACCTTTTCTCACATATCATGCTTCAAACCTAAAGATACCAAATGTAAATTTTTGGTGAAGAATCAACAACAAGTGGAACACAAATGTGAAGTTGATTGAAAATTATTGGTTATTTTAAATTTTTGTGGAAATTCAAAAACTGAAAAGTGGGGCGTGCAATATTATTCGGCCCCTTTAACTTAATACTTTGTTGCGCCACCATTTGCTGCGATTACAGCTGCAAGTCGCTAGGGGCATGTCTCTATCAGACTGAAATTCTTGCCCATTCTTTCTTTGCAAACAGCTCAAGCTCAGTGAGGTTTGATGGAGATCGTTTGTGAAAGCAGTTTTCAGCTCTTTCCACAGATTCTCGATTGGATTGAGGTCTGGACTTTGACTTGGCCATTCTAACACCTGGATACGTTTATTTGTGAACCATTCCATTGTAGATTTTGCTTTATGTTTGGGATCATTGTCTTGTCTTGTTGGAAGACAAATCTCCATCCCAGTCTCAGGTCTTTTGCAGACTCCAACAGGTTTTCTTCAAGAATGGTCCTGTATTTGGCTCCATCCATCTTCCCATCAATTGGGATGGTGTGTTCAGGGTGATGAGCTGTGTTGCCTTTACGCCAAACATATCGCTTGGCATTGTTGCCAAAAAGTTCGATTTTCGTTTCATCTGACCAGAGCACCTTCTTCCACATGTTTGGTGTGTCTCCCAGGTGACACTTTTCATGGATATCTTTGAGAAATGGCGTTCTTCTTGCCACTCTTCCATAAAGGACAGATTTGTGCAGTGTACGACTGATAGTTGTCCTATGGACAGACTGTCCCACCTCAGCTGTAGATCTCTGCAATTCATCCAGAGTGATCATGGGCCTCTTGGCTGCACCTCTGATCAGTCTTCTCCTTGTTTGAGATGAAAGTTTAGAAGGATGGCCGGGTCTTGGTAGATTTACAGTGGTATGATACTCCTTCCATTTCAATATGATCGCTTGCACAGTTCTCCTTGGGATGTTTAAAGTTTTGGAAATCATTTTGTATCCAAATCTGGCTTTAAACTTCCCCACAACAGTATCACGGACCTGCCTGTTGTGTTCCTTGGTCTTCACAATGCTCTCTGTGCTTCAAACAGAACTCTGAGACTATCAAAGAGCAGGTGCATTTATACGGAGACTTGATTACATACAGGTGGATTATATTTATCATCATTAGGCATTTAGGACAACATTGGATCATTCAGAGATCCACAATGAACTTCTGGAGTGAGTTTGCTGCACTGAAAGTAAAGGGGCCAAATAATATTGCACGCCCCACTTTTCAGTTTTTGAATCTCCAGAAAAATTTAAAATAACCAACAAATTTCGTTCAACTTCACAATTGTGTTCCATTTGTTATTGATTCTTTACCAAAAATTTACATTTGGTATCTTTATGTTTGAAGCATGATATGTGGGAAAAGGTTGAAAAGTTCCAGGGAGCCGAATACTTTCACAAGGCATTGTATGTTTGTCTTTGCCCCATTAGGAAGCAGATATTGATGGAAATCCTCTTCTATGAAATTCTTTAGTACAGACAAATGCTTGCATTATGGCTATTATCACATAATAGAAGTAAAATCACCTTTTAGTGCCCATAAAAAGACAAATGTTGCCTGTAAAGTGCGTCAACATGAGTATATTGAATTGGTTCTAACAATACTTTAGCAGTGAATCCAAAATGTTCTGACTTGTTTCTTATGTATTAGATGCAATATAAGACTTTAACCTCATTTATTTAAACTGTTTTTTTTAGTTTCTAAAACATTAGTGTTGCTTTGTTGGATGATTCCTTGATTTGTTTTGTTCTGTAAAACTAAGAATGGGCTGGTTCCCAATTTTGTACTGAATGTATAACATATAGAAATTATGTTCATTATCATCATTATATTATACGTGTTATGTACTTCTGACTTTATTCAACAATATAAAAAGCAAATAAACTACTTTAAGTTTTTTTCTTTAAGGTGTGAAAACTTAATTCAGACATGAATTACCATACATCTTGACATGTAATATTGTATTAATCTTCTTCCTAAAGCCAATTTACCTACAGCTCACCTGTATAGTTTATCAGATCCTGAACATACCGCTATGAAAGAATATGTTAACGAAAGTTTACTGAAGAGTCATATCTGTCATTCCTAAGAATTCTTAACCACTTCCACTCATGCCCAACCTGTATAATCAGCATACTTGGGCTAAATGGTTTTCAAAACTGGATCTTAGAGGGGCTTATAATTTGATATGTATCCAGAAGGGTGATGGGTGGCAAACAGTATTTTTAACGTTTGTGGGTCCATTTGAAAATCTTGTTATGCCTTTTGGTTAACCAGTGCGTCAGCAGTTTTTCAAAACCTTACGAAGTATATCTTTTCTCATTGTGTTCGAAGATTTATGTTGGTATACCTTGATGATATTCTAATTTGTTTGCCTGACCTGGATTCGCATTATAAACATGTCCTTTTTATTTTTTACAACAGCTTATGGAAAATTCTTTTTTGCTAAATTGGAACCATGGATTTTTTGGGTTCAAGAAATATCAGTTCTATGGTTCATTGTATCGGCATACGGGTTTAAGATGGAGCCTGGGAAGGTGAAGTCCATAATTCTAATAATAATACTCCTCCGCTCCTCCCCTCTGCAAATCTGTTCACTGGCTCCCATTCCCTCAGCGTATCCAGTTCAAATGACTAATACTAACCCACAAAGCCATCCATAACCTGTCTCCTCCATATATCTCTGAACTAATCTCCCAATATCTTCCCTCATGTAATCTCCGGTCCTCCCAAGACCTCCTTCTCTCCTCCACACTTATTCGCTCCTCACCCAACCAATTTGTATGTAACCCCTTCTTATGTACAGCACCATGGAATCAATGGTGCTATATAAATAAATAATAATAATTGATTAATTTCAGCCTCATGATCTTAAAGCATTGTAACTTTTTTTCTCCAATTGCTATAGAAAATTTAAGTAGAGGAAAAGGGGGTGGTTGGAGTTTACCACACTTGTAAGATTAGAATCCACGTGAGGCAAAACTGGTGGGTACCATGTCTCCAGCTATATTTACTGAAGTTTTGTTATTTGTATTGTTACCTCTGTCCATTGATTCATATGTCTGTTCTCATTACACACCTGTTATGCATCTTTCCCAAATGACAGGTTTCTGTGGTCCTGGCTAGTTTAAAAAGAGACTATTGTTATTCTTGCTATATTATGATTAAGCGCATCCTAAACACCAGAAATGCATCACTTTTTTTAACCATTTGTCTTTTTTATGGCTTGCTAAATAAAATCCTTGTTTTATTGAGCCACTGGAAGTGCTGTTCTCCCACTTTTTTCCTTCTAGAGAAAATGTATTAGGCGTTTTCCTCAGATGCTAAACCTTTTACTGATCTCACATGCAAGGTGTCGGATCTTAAGGTTTGGTCGCTCAACGCTATTGGAGCCTTTAATACATTGAAAGAGTATTCCATGTCCACTCCAGTTTTAATCTAACCTGATCTCTAGAGACGTTCGACGTGGAGATGTGTGCTTCAGAGGTCGAGGTAGTGGCTGTATTATCTCAAGGTTCCAAAACTCTGACCAACTTCTGGCCATGTGCATTTTTCTCAAGGAAATTTTCATCTGCTGAGAGAAATTACGATATTGTGAATTGCGAACTGCTCACTGTCAAATTAGCTTTTGAAAAAGACATTTTTTTTGAGGGAGCAATACCTGTGGTGATGGATCATAAAAATTTACAGTACCTTACACTGAATCAATTAAACAGTTAACCAAAAGACAGGCCTGATGGTCCTTATTTCTTTCTAGATTGAATTTTTCTATCACGTTCAGGCCATAGTTGTGAAGGGTGGTGCTTTATCATGCAGTCTTGATTCAGTATCTTCTCCAGAACCTCCATTCTTCTTTATGGTACTGTGGTTTCTATGGTAACCTTGGAGTTGGAAGAGAAAATCCATAAAGTCCAGTCATTGGCTCCTTCCGCCGTTCCAGGGTCCAAATTGTTTGTGCCTGTGTATTTAAGGTAACATCTGTTACAAGAGTTTCATGATTCTGTCCTGAGTTGTCATCCTGGGGTCACAGCTATGCCGAAAGCCATTTATAGACTCTTTTGTTGGCCATCCGCTTGTAAAGTTTTGTGCAGGCGCTAAAATCTGTCATAATCGGACAGCCGGGGAATTAGATCTATTGCTAATTCCAGAATGACTGTGGACTTATTTGTCTATGGATTTCATCACTGATTTGCCTTTGTCCTCTGCCTACCACCCTGAAACCAACGGTCAAGCAGAAAGGACTAATCAATCATTGAAACAAATTTTAAAGCGTTTTGTTGCTGCTCAGCAGGACGACTAGTGTTCATTTTTACCTTTTGCTTAGTGTGCCTTTAACAGTTGAGTCAATCAATCCACTGGAACCTCGCTTTTTTTTGCAATTGTGGTTTTCATACCCATTTGGATTAATTTTCTAGGATAAGTTCTGAATGTTCTGCGTGGAGGTCACAATGCAGAAACTTGGTTATGTCTGGAGGGAGGTTTAAAAGAATATGGGGGCTGCTCAGATTTGACAAAAACGTACAGCAGGTCCCATCTTTAAGGTAGGTGATAAGGATTGGTTGTCATCCAAAAATATTAAACTTAAAGTACCATTGACGAAGATGGGTCTGAAGCTCATTGGTCCCTATGAGATTCTGGAAGTGGTCAAACAGTGGCTACATCCCTTTGCATTCCTAACATCTTCCATAAATCCCTATTAGGCCTCTTTCACACTTCCGTTTTTTACAATCAGTCACAATCCGTCAAAATGTTGAAAAGACTGATCCTGTGCAGATTGTAAAAAATGGGTGCAATGGGTCAATTTTTTTGACGGCTCCGTCGAGGCTATGTGCACACGTTGTGTATGCGTCTTCACCGTGTTTTTCCGCTGCAAAAATGCATACACAACACAACCCATGTTAAGAATAATAAAAAACATAAAAAATCGTGATAGTCTTACCTTCCGGTGTCCCCCGCAGCCTTCCCGATGCTCGCGATGCTCCCGGCAGCTTTCGTTCCCAGTAATGCCTTGCGAAACAATGACCTGTGATGACGTAGCGGTCTCGCAGAGCTGCCGGGAACATCGTGAGCATCGGGAAGGCTGCGGGGGATGCCAGAAGGTAAGAATATCATGATTTTTCATTTTTTTTATTATTTTTAACATTATATCTTTTTACTATTGATGCTACATAGGCAGCTGTTGTGAATTCTGTGGCTGAATTCACTCCTGTGGTCACAAGTGGTACTGCAGCTTCTGAGCTTCCTCCCTCAGGTGTTCTGGTGAGCTCGTTAACTGCTTCATTACTTAACTCCGCCTGATGCTGCTATCCTTGCTCCTTGTCAATGTTTCAGTGTTGGATCTGAGCTTCTCCTGATTGTTCCTGTGACCTGCTGCTCTGTATAGCTAAGTGCTTTTTGCTTTTTTGTTGCTTTTTTTCTGTCCAGCTTGTCTTTTGTTTTGCTGGAAGCTCTGAGACGCAAAGGGTGTACCGCCGTGCCGTTAGTTCGGCACGGTGTTTTTTTTTTTGCCCCCTTTGCGTGGTTTTGCTTTAGGGTTTTTTGTAGACTGAAAAGTTCGCTTTACTGTCCTCGCTCTGTCCTAGAATATCGGGCCCCACTTTGCTGAATCTATTTCATCCCTACGTTTTGTCTTTTCATCTTACTCACAGTCATTATATGTGGGGGGCTGCCTTTTCCTTTGGGGAATTTCTCTGGGGCAAGTCAGGCCTATTTTTCTATCTTCAGGCTAGCTAGTTTCTTAGGCTGTGCCGAGTTGCCTAGGTAGTTGTTAGACGCAATCCACAGCCGCTTTTAGTTGTGTTTAGGATAGGATCAGGTGTGCAGTCTACAGAGTTTCCACGTCTCAGAGCTCGTTCTTGTATTTTTGGGTATTTGTCAGATCACTGTGTGCGCTCTGATCGCTAAGCACACTGTGTTTCTGGATATCCTTCATAACACCTGTCATTAGCAAACATAACAGTACAAGGAGCCAACTATTGATTCTCAATAGAGGGAAAGAAAAAGTTCTGACATCATTTTTTTTTTTTTTTCTGCTCTGTGTTCACTTTTTTTTTTTCCCCTAGACATTTGGGTGATTCTGGACACAGGTGTGGACATGGATATTCAGGGTCTGTGCTCTTCAATGGATAATCTCGTTATAAATGTACAAAAAATTCAAGATACTATTGATCAGAAATCTATGTTAGAACCAAGAATTCCTATTCCTGATTTGTTTTTTTTGAGATAGAACTAAGTTTCTAAGTTTCAAAAATAATTGTAAGCTATTTCTGGCCTTGAAACCTCATTCTTCTGGTAATCCTATTCAACAGGTTTTGATTATTATTTCTTTTTTGCGCGGCGACCCTCAAGACTGGGCATTTTCTCTTGCGCCAGGAGACCCTGCATTGAGTAGTGTCGATGCGTTTTTCCTGGCGCTCGGATTGCTGTACGATGAGCCTAATTCAGTGGATCAGGCTGAGAAAAATTTGCTGGCTTTGTGCCAGGGTCAGGATGATATAGAAGTATATTGTCAGAAATTTAGGAAATGGTCAGTACTCACTCAGTGGAATGAATCTGCGCTGGCAGCTTTGTTCAGAAAGGGTCTCTCTGAGGCTCTTAAGGATGTCATGGTGGGATTTCCTATGCCTGCTGGTTTGAATGAGTCTTTGTCTTTGGCCATTCAGATCGGTCGACGCTTGCGCGAGCGTAAATCTGTGCACCATTTGGCGGTACTGCCTGAGGTTAAACCTGAGCCTATGCAGTGCGATAGGACTATGACTAGAGTTGAACGGCAGGAATACAGACGTCTGAATGGTCTGTGTTTCTACTGTGGTGATTCCACTCATGCTATTTCTGATTGTCCTAAGCGCACTAAGCGGTCCGCTAGGTCTGCCGTCATTGGTACTGTACAGTCCAAATTCCTTCTGTCCATTACCTTGATATGCTCTTTGTCGTCGTTTTCTGTCATGGCGTTTGTGGATTCGGGCGCTGCCCTGAATCTGATGGATTTGGATTATGCTAAACGGTGTGGGTTTTTCTTGGAGCCTTTGCGGTGTCCTATTCCATTGAGAGGAATTGATGCTACACCTTTGGCCAAGAATAAACCTCAATACTGGGCCCAGCTGACCATGTGCATGGCTCCTGCACATCAGGAAGTTATTCGCTTTCTGGTGTTGCATAATCTGCATGATGTGGTTGTGTTGGGGTTGCCATGGCTACAAACCCATAATCCAGTATTGGATTGGAATTCCATGTCGGTATCCAGCTGGGGTTGTCAGGGGGTACATGGTGATGTTCCATTTTTGTCGATTTCGTCATCCACCCCTTCTGAGGTCCCAGAGTTCTTGTCTGATTATCAGGATGTATTTGAAGAGCCCAAGTCCGATGCTCTACCTCCGCATAGGGATTGTGATTGTGCTATCAATTTGATTCCTGGTAGTAAATTCCCTAAAGGTCGATTATTTAATTTATCCGTGCCCGAACACGCCGCTATGCGCAGTTATGTGAAGGAATCCCTGGAGAAGGGACATATTCGCCCATCGTCATCACCACTGGGAGCAGGGTTCTTCTTTGTAGCCAAGAAGGATGGTTCGCTGAGACCGTGTATTGATTACCGCCTTCTTAATAAGATCACTGTTAAATTTCAGTATCCCTTGCCATTGTTATCTGACTTGTTTGCTCGGATTAAGGGGGCTAGTTGGTTCACTAAGATAGATCTTCGTGGTGCGTATAATCTGGTGAGAATCAGGCAAGGAGATGAATGGAAAACTGCATTCAATACGCCCGAGGGTCATTTTGAGTATCTAGTGATGCCGTTCGGACTTGCCAATGCTCCATCTGTGTTTCAGTCTTTTATGATTGACATCTTCCGTGAGTATCTGGATAAATTCCTGATTGTTTACTTGGATGACATTTTGATCTTCTCAGATGATTGGGAGTCTCATGTGAAGCAGGTCAGAATGGTTTTTCAGGTCCTGCGTGCTAACTCTTTGTTTGTGAAGGGATCAAAGTGTCTCTTCGGTGTGCAGAAAGTTTCATTTTTGGGGTTCATCTTTACCCCTTCTACTATCGAGATGGATCCAGTTAAGGTCCAAGCCATCCAGGATTGGATTCAGCCGACATCTCTGAAAAGTCTGCAAAGTTCCTGGGCTTTGCTAATTTTTATCGTCGCTTCATCTGTAATTTTTCTAGCATTGCCAAACCATTGACCGATTTGACCGAGAAGGGTGCTGATTTGGTTAATTGGTCTTCTGCTGCTGTGGAAGCTTTTCAGGAGTTGAAGCGTCGTTTTTGTTCTGCCCCTGTGTTGTGTCAGCCAGATGTTTCTCTTCCGTTCCAGGTCGAGGTTGATGCTTCTGAGATTGGAGCAGGGGCGGTTTTGTCACAGAGAGGTTCTGATTGCTCAGTGATGAAACCATGTGCTTTCTTTTCCAGGAAGTTTTCGCCCGCTGAGCGTAATTATGATGTGGGCAATCGAGAGTTGCTGGCCATGAAGTGGGCATTCGAGGAGTGGCGTCATTGGCTTGAAGGAGCTAAGCATCGCGTGGTGGTATTGACTGATCATAAGAACTTGACTTATCTCGAGTCTGCCAAGCGCTTGAATCCTAGACAGGCCCGTTGGTCGTTATTTTTTGCCCGCTTCGACTTTGTGATTTCGTACCTTCCGGGCTCTAAAAATGTGAAGGCGGATGCTCTGTCTAGGAGTTTTGTGCCCGACTCTCCGGGTTTATCTGAGCCAGCGGGTATCCTCAAGGAAGGAGTCATTGTGTCTGCCATCTCCCCTGATTTGCGGCGGGTGCTGCAAAAATTTCAGGCGAATAAACCTGATCGTTGTCCAGCAGAGAAACTGTTCGTCCCTGATAGGTGGACTAATAAACTTATCTCTGAACTTCATTGTTCGGTGTTGGCTGGTCATCCTGGAATCTTTGGTACCAGAGAGTCAGTGGCTAGATCCTTCTGGTGGCCATCTCTGTCACGGGATGTACGTACTTTTGTGCAGTCCTGTGGGATTTGTGCTAGGGCTAAGCCCTGCTGTTCTCGTGCCAGTGGGTTGCTTTTGCCCTTGCCGGTCCCAAAGAGGCCTTGGACACATATTTCGATGGATTTCATTTCTGACCTTCCCGTTTCTCAAAAGATGTCAGTCATTTGGGTGGTCTGTGATCGCTTTTCTAAAATGGTCCATCTGGTGCCCTTGGCTAAATTGCCTTCCTCCTCTGATTTGGTACCTTTGTTCTTTCAGCATGTGGTTCGGTTGCATGGCATTCCTGAGAATATTGTTTCTTACAGAGGTTCCCAGTTTGTTTCAAGGTTTTGGCGAGCCTTTTGTGGTAGGATGGGCATTGACCTATCCTTTTCCTCGGCTTTCCATCCTCAGACTAATGGCCAGACCGAACGAACCAATCAGACCTTGGAAACATATCTGAGATGTTTTGTTTCTGCAGACCAGGATGATTGGGTGTCCTTTTTGCCGTTGGCTGAGTTCGCCCTTAATAATCGGGCCAGCTCGGCTACCTTGGTTTCTCCATTTTTTTTGCAATTCTGGGTTCCATCCTCGTTTCTCTTCAGGACAGGTTGAGTCTTCGGACTGTCCTGGTGTGGATTCTGTGGTGGATAGGTTGCAGCAGATCTGGACTCAGGTAGTGGACAATTTGATCTTGTCCCAGGAGAAAGCTCAACTTTTCGCTAATCGCAGACGCCGTGTGGGTCCCCGACTTCGTGTTGGGGATCTGGTTTGGTTATCTTCTCGTCATATTCCTATGAAGGTTTCCTCTCCTAAATTTAAACCTCGTTTTATTGGTCCGTATAGGATTTCTGAGGTTCTCAATCCTGTGTCTTTTTGTTTGACCCTCCCAGACTCCTTTGCCATACATAATGTATTCCATAGGTCGTTGTTGCGGAGATACGTGGCACCTATGGTTCCATCTGTTGAGCCTCCTGCCCCGGTTTTGGTGGAGGGGGAATTGGAGTATATTGTGGAGAAGATTTTGGATTCTCGTGTTTCTAGACGGAAACTCCAGTATCTGGTTAAATGGAAGGGTTATGCTCAGGAAGATAATTCCTGGGTTTTTGCCTCTGATGTTCATGCTTCCGATCTTGTTCGTGCCTTTCATGCGGCTCATCCTGGTCGGCCTGGGGGCTCTGGTGAGGGTTCGGTGACCCCTCCTCAAGGGGGGGGGGGGTACTGTTGTGAATTCTGTGGCTGAATTCACTCCTGTGGTCACAAGTGGTACTGCAGCTTCTGAGCTTCCTCCCTCAGGTGTTCTGGTGAGCTCGTTAACTGCTTCATTACTTAACTCCGCCTGATGCTGCTATCCTTGCTCCTTGTCAATGTTTCAGTGTTGGATCTGAGCTTCTCCTGATTGTTCCTGTGACCTGCTGCTCTGTATAGCTAAGTGCTTTTTGCTTTTTTGTTGCTTTTTTTCTGTCCAGCTTGTCTTTTGTTTTGCTGGAAGCTCTGAGACGCAAAGGGTGTACCGCCGTGCCGTTAGTTCGGCACGGTGGGTTTTTTTTTGCCCCCTTTGCGTGGTTTTGCTTTAGGGTTTTTTGTAGACTGCAAAGTTCGCTTTACTGTCCTCGCTCTGTCCTAGAATATCGGGCCCCACTTTGCTGAATCTATTTCATCCCTACGTTTTGTCTTTTCATCTTACTCACAGTCATTATATGTGGGGGGCTGCCTTTTCCTTTGGGGAATTTCTCTGGGGCAAGTCAGGCCTATTTTTCTATCTTCAGGCTAGTTTCTTAGGCTGTGCCGAGTTGCCTAGGTAGTTGTTAGGCGCAATCCACAGCCGCTTTTAGTTGTGTTTAGGATAGGATCAGGTGTGCAGTCTACAGAGTTTCCACGTCTCAGAGCTCGTTCTTGTATTTTTGGGTATTTGTCAGATCACTGTGTGCGCTCTGATCGCTAAGCACACTGTGTTTCTGGATATCCTTCATAACACCTGTCATTAGCAAACATAACAGGCAGCATCAATAGTAAAAAGAGAGAGAGAGAGAGAATTTTCCTGACTGGAAATTCTTCCGCACATGCTCAGTTACAAAAGATGGCATCCGTCGCTGGATTCCTGCTTTTGACAGTCTGCGACGGATCCTGCATCCATAGGCTTCCATTTTAGCCAACGATGGACAGCGCAGGATCTGTCGCTGAGCGATTTTCCGACGTACACAAAAAACGTTTCTATGTGCATTGTCTCCGCCCAACGGACAGCAATTTTATGATGGATAGAGTGTACGATGGATGAAACGGAAGGCCATCCATCACAATCCGTCGCTAATACAAATCTATGAGAAAAAAACGGATCCAGCAGAAACATTTGCTGGATCCATTTTTTTCACAAAACGATGCATTGTGACGGAAAAAGAAAGATGGAGGTATGAAAGAGGCCTTAAAGAAGTTTGTCCCTATGATTTTGTCTCCCTCATCCCCGCCTTCTCCAGTTTCGGACAATGACAATTGATTTTCAGAAGGTCTGTAATTTCCTCCAGTATCTCATCTATTGGAAGGGATATGGACCAGAGGAGAGATCCTGTGTTTCAGCCTGAGCTGTGAAGGGCGATCGCCTGGTCAAAACCTTCCATTTTAGGTTTCCTAAGAAACGGGGGTCCGGTGGAACCCCTAGAAGAGAGAGTACTGCCATGATTCCTCGACTGAGTGTGCTGAGTGGCAGCTCAGCCGTCCAATCTGGGGTAGGGGAGTGCTGAGCTGTATGTATTGTGATAGGCAGTTTGGCCATCCAATCTGAGACTTAGGCATGTTGAGTTTTCAGTATGGTAACAGTCCAGTCGTCCAATCAGGTCTGCAGTGTGCTGGGTTTCCTACAGGTGGCTCCTGTTCGGAATGATTCTCAGACCATTTAGCTGGCTGCCTCTGATATCTGCGAGTTGTAGCTTAGCTCAAATGACGTATGCTTGCTCTGTTCTCTGTGTTCCTGTATTTGATCTTTGTTGCTCAACCTTGAACCTTGCCTTTGACAATCTGTTTTCCCTGTCCTTTTTTCTTGATCTGCTACTTTTCCAGTATTCTGACCTCGGACTGTGACCTGATGATGTCTTTGCCTTACCCCATTTTTTATAACGAGCCCACTTGGAATCTGACCCCGGATCTCTTGAATAATCATCCTCGCGACTTGTTCATAAGTAGTGACTGGTGTCATACTGTGTCATTACATGTCTTACATAAGAAAGCCTTTTCTGACTTTCTCTGGGAGCGTTTTCTTTTTCTCTCTTACATGACACCTCCTGTTTATGTTTGATCAATGTAATGTAAGGGAAGAACAACACAATCCCAGAGTCAAGTCTGTGCTAACGCCTCCTTGGTCGTAGCATAAATTAGAACCTAAATTTTACTAGCTAACATCTCCACAAAGGAGACGAAAAATAAAAAAATAAAAGCTATGCTTTACTCAGTTTTACAGCCAATAATCCATGATTTAGCCAAATTAACGTGATAAAACTTGCTAAAGATCCTCTCCAAAGAAGCTCAAATATTTTTTTAATTGTTACTTAACAGTTTTGCTTAGATTGTGTCTTCAAGTAACGTAAAATAGAATACAGACTTTTACTCTCACAAATAGCAATACCTATTATCCTGTGTCTGAATAATAATGCTAGTTATCCTCTAACAGCACCCCATGTCTGTGTCCAAATCGTTAGGGGCAGAACAGACCAGCATCACAGGCCACATGTTGCCACCAGGGAAGTAGGTCATTCATCACTGCTATACTTTCTGGAAAGAAAGCATCAGCAGAGCGAATGCTCTGCATCCTTATATAAATGTGATATCTCAGATTAGCTACATAATGTGCAAACATCTACCGCTGACAACCCATAAAAGCATAAAGTAGTGGGGAGGGCGCTGTTCTTATGCTTTGTGTTATGTACGGCAAGTATTTGTTACAATCTGATGGTTTCTCATTGCATTAGTATCACTTACACAAATCAATTATTTATTCCAGTTTGTTCGTGGCCACAATACTCAGTACATTCAGCAGCTTTTTTGCTTGATTACGTTTTGTGAACCTTGGGAATTCACTTATATCAATTAAACTTCTGGGAGGTGTTATACATCCCGGAAAAATTCTCATATCAGTTATAACTAAACACTTAGGAAAACCGTTATATGGTTAAACATCACTCCTAATGAATAAATGCTTCTAAATCCAAGCTGTAGACATAGCTATACAATCAGAATGTCTGCCGAGGACATAGAACATGACAATACAACACACCAGAACATTATAATTTGTAATTTTTGTCAGTGGGTCATAACTCATCACAGATATTGGATAACTTTTGAAATGTCAATGCATTTCGGTCCCTTGGACAAATGTATGCAAATTAGCTGTCCTCCAGGTGATATAATGCTCCTTTTCTAAATGTCACCTATTGGTGTAGCTACCCTATTAGTCAAAGTCCGACCCTTTACTGAGCCTGGCCACTTTCTCTTTAGCCAAGTCAGAGTCTTCCCTAAATGAAAGACACCTATCTGGAGACAGCTGTATCCGGGTTCTCATGCTCTACGCCAACTGGTAGTCTTCTCAGGAAGAAGCATACACTGGAGCCACCCTAGAGGCTTACCCAGCCAACTAGTACCCTGCTCTGACAAGGGGTAAGAAGAGGAGATAAGCATTTCTTTTGACTGTAGTTTGGCTTATATCTTAGGGCATTTTGCAGGGTGCGTTAAAGGGTCAGTATGTGCTCCAATAGGCGTCACTGTACAGCAAGTATTCTTTGACGCCTGTAATGATATAAGAATACATAAAAATCCTTCTTACGGGACCCCTGTGGAGAAGCACATGCTGATTATTAGGTATGTCCATCTACTGTAAGGTCAGAAGTTGCCATATTAACATATGATCACATGGGTAATAGGGTTACAATGAGTCAATACCTACTCGTATAGTAAGGGTTAAGACATTTGCAGGAGCAGCATGCTTCCCTGTCATTACTGGTGTAGATTTACTGCTTTGTATAGCCTCAGATTTCACATACAGACACTGTGGGCGAGCAGACTGCTTACATGTAAACCTGAAACTGTGCTGAATACTTATTAGATGTCCATCCATACACAGTAGTGAATGTACACACCAGGAGTCAAACTCCTGCCTGTAAAGCTCACTACACTCATGAGATGGCTGGCAGACAAGCGATGCTTCAGCTGATCATTTGTCAGGTAGACATCTTCGCTGGTTCTCCAATAAATAGAACTCTCTCTGCCGAGCGCTCCTGTGTTTTCTATGAGAGAGCCACCATTGTCTGATTATCTCCAAGAGAACAAAAGGATCAGCAGTCTGACATTGGACATACTGGATCAATATTTTCTCTAACAATAAACTGCCCAGGGCTCCCATAAACATTAGCGTGATTACTGAACTTGTCAATATTGGCTGATATTAGTCTAATGTTAATGGGGCCCTTAAGACTGAGGGTACCGTCACACTATACGATTTACCTACGATCACGACCAGCGATATGACCTGGCCGTGATCGTAGGTAAATCGTAGTGTGGTCGCTGGGGAGCTGTCACACAGACAGCTCTCCAGCGACCAACGATGCCGAGGTACCCGGGTAACCAGGGTAAACATCGGGTTACTAAGCGCAGGACCGCGCTTAGTAACCCGATGTTTACCCTGGTTACCAGCGTAAAAAACAAACAAACAGCACATACTTACATTCTGGTGTCCGTCAGGTCCCTTGCCGTCTGCTTCCCGCACTCACTGACTGCCGGCCGTAAAGTGAAAGTGAAAGCACGTCACCGCTGTGCTCTGCTTTCACTTTACGGCCGGCAGTCACTGAGTGCGGGAAGCAGACGGCAAGGGACCTGACGGACACCAGAATGTAAGTATGTGCTGTTTGTTTTTTTTTAGTTTTACGCTTGTAGCCAGGGTAAACATCGGGTTACTAAGCGCGGTCCTGCGCTTAGTAACCCGATGTTTACCCTGGTTACAAGCGAACGCATCGCTAGATCGCATCGCTAGATCGCTAGATTGGTGTCACACACACCAATCTAGCGATGCCAGCGGGAGATCCAGCGACAAAAGAAAGTTCTAAACGATCTGCTACGACGTACGATTCTCAGCAGGATCCCTGATCGCTGCTGCGTGTCAGACACAGCGATATCGTAACGATATCGCTGGAACGTCACGAATCGTACCGTCGTAGCGATCGAAATGGCAGTGTGTGACGGTACCCTAAGAGGTGTTTTACACTGTACAATCTCGAGACAAAAATGACTGCCGATTGACTACAAAGAAGCCATTTGGTGGTCATTTAATAGGTTGTCTAGACTGGCCATCCGCACTTATGATGTACACAGGGTCAGGATCAGTAATTTTTTAGGTCAGTCCAAAGATCAAAAGAGCGCTTTGCTAATTTCTCGGGTGATTGGTAGCCTGTTTACACTGCACGATTATCGGGAAGAGCGTGTGTTTAGGAATGCTTGTTTCCCATAATTGTGCAGTGTAAAAGATCCTTAAAGCACCACTCCAACTTTTTTTATTGCAGCGCTGGAGTGGTGCCAATAATATTATTTACCTACCCCTAGTATTATATTTACCAGCAGTTGTCTTCAACTGGTCGGTCTTCTGGTTGTGACCTGACTGGACCTCTCCAGTGTTTGCTGGCAAGTCACAACTCTGTGTAAGTCTTTGAGAGCCAGAACCAGGCTTTCATAGAATGCAATGAAAATTACAGTGAAATCCGCATTATCCTTTGAAAACTATTAGGCTGGGTTCCCATTGCGTTAATGGGAAAGCGCTAACGGACAGCGTTGCACGGCGAAATTAACGCCGTGCAACGCGTCCGTTAGCGCGCCCATTCACGGCAATGGGAACGCACACTAGCGCGTGCCATGTTCGGCACGCGCTAGCGACGCGCCGGTGTTTCCTGGCGCGCCACGGACGCTGCTCGCAGCGTCCGAGGCGCGCCCGCGGTCCGTTCCCCGCTCTCGCAGATCAGGGATCTGCGAGAGCGGGGACGTTGCCGCGACCCCGGGACGCAGCCATATTAAAAACATTGCGTTAGCGCAACCCGCTAGCGCTAGCGCTAAACGGGTTGCACTAACGCAATGTGACCCTAGCCTTAGGCTATGTGCACACGTTCAGGTTTTTTCGTGCTTTTTTAGCGATTTTTCGCGGTAAAAACACTATAAAAACTCATTAAAAATGCATGCATTATGCATCCTATCATTTAGAATGCATTCTGCATGTTTTGTGCACATGATGCATTTTTTTCCGCGAAAAAAACGCATCGCGGTAAAAAAAGCAGCATGTTCATTAATTTTGCAGATTTTCTGCGTTTTTCCCGCTATTCTATGCATTTGGGAAAAAACTCACAAAAAGCGCACCAAAAACGCATCAGAACGCATCAAAAACGCATGAAAAAACGCAAAAAAAACACATGCGGATTTCTGGCAGAAATGTCCGTTTTTTGTCAGGAAAATTTCTGCAAGAAACCCTGACGTGTGCAAATACCCTTAGGCCGTTTGAACACAGAAGTAGTTTGGTCAGTATTTCACATCAGTATTTGTAAGCCAAAACCAGGAGAGGAACAATCAGAGGAAAAGTATAACCTTTTCACTTTTAAGCAATCCTTTTTGCCACAGAAATAACCACCAGAAAAAAAAGCAAGTATGTGACATTTTTGAGTGGAAAACCTTCTATACTGAGTCAACATGTTGCGTTTTTCTGTGGCGTTTTTTAATGCAAATTAAAAGCTGCATTTTACAGTACCAGCAAAAGTAATAAGATTTCAGAAATCTTATGCACACATATTGATTTTTTTTAACTTATTTTTGTTTTACTTACTGAAATGGCAAAGTGCTGGGTTTTTGAAAACTGAAGCATGTCACTTCTTTCAGCATTTTTTCACCCATAGAAAACAATGAATAAGTGCAAAAATACTGCAAAAAAACGCAGATATCAGGTTTTTCTGCGTTTTTAGTGAAAAAAAGCATGCACAGCAGTATGCGAAACCCATTTATTTTTGTGATCTTCCCAAGTTCAAAACGACGCATGCGGAAGCATCCGCATACAGCCGCACGACCTGCGTACCTAATGTTAAAGATAGGTACGCAGGCCTCAAGCGGGCCGCATGCAGAAGTAGGCGGAGCTAGCGATGGAGGTGCGGCCGAGGGCGCAGCCCTCCGCAGATCAGAAAAACGCTAGTGTGAAACTAGCCTAACATGCAGGCAGCTCCTTTTTGAAGAAACAGACCTCGGCTGTGCCAAAAAATTTCAATTGTGCGTAGTCAAAAGTATATAGATTGGATAGGTAAATAAGGCAGGAAAGGTCTTTTCAGAGGGTTGGTTAACAAAGATACATGTGATTACACATAGATCGAGAAATGGAAGAAGCTATTGTTCCCCCCTCAGGCTTGGGGTCTCCGAAAGAAAATTAAGAATATTGAGGATTGTATACAGTACAGACCAAAATTTTGGACAAACCTTCTCATTTAAAGATTTTTCTGTATTTTCATGACTATGAAAATTGTACATTCACACTGAAGGCATCAAAACTATGAATTAACACATGTGGAATTATATACTTCACAAAAAAGTGTGAAACAACTGAAAATATGTCTTATATTCTAGGTTCTTCAAAGTAGCCACTTTTTGCTTTGATGACTGCTTTGCACACTCTTGGCATTCTCTTGATGAGCTTCAAGAGGTAGTCACCGGGAATGATTTTCACTTCACAGGTGTGCCCTGTCAGGTTTAATAAGTGGGATTTCTTGCCTTATCAATGGGGTTGGGACCATCAGTTGTGTTGTGCAGAAGTCTGGTGGATGCACAGCAGATAGTCCTACTGAATAGACTGTTAGAATTTGTTTTACATGGCAAGAAAAAAGCAGCTAAGTAAAGAAAAACGAGTGGCCATCATTACTTTAAGAAATGAAGGTCAGTCAGTCTGAAAAATTGGGAAAACTTTGAAAGTGTCCCCAAGTGCAGTGGCAAAAACCATCAAGTACTACAAAGAAACTGGCTCACATGAGGACCGCCCAAGGAAAGAAAGACCAAGAGTCACCTCTGCTTCTGAGGATAAGTTTATCCGAGGCACCAGCCTCAGAAATTGCAGGATAACAGCAGCTCAGATTAGAGACCAGGTCAATGCCACACACAGTTCTAGCAGCAGACACATCTCTACAACAACTGTTAAGAGGAGACTTTGTGCAGCAGGCCTTCATGGTAAAATAGCTGCTAGGAAACCACTGCTAAGGACAGGCAACAAGCAGAAGAGACTTGTTTGGGCTAAAGAACACAAGGAATGGACATTAGACCAGTGGAAATCTGTCCTTTGGTCTGATGAGTCCAAATTTGAGATCTTTGGTTCCAACCACCGTGTCTTTGTGTGACGTAGAAAAGGTGAACGGATGAACTCTACATGCCTGGCTCCCACCGTGAAGCATGGAGGAGGAGGTGTGATGGTGTGGGGGTGCTTTGCTGGTGATAATGTTGGGATTTATTCAAAATTGAAGGCATACTGAACCAGCATGGCTACCACAGCATCTTGCAGCGGCATGCTATTCCATCCGGTTTGCGTTTAGTTGAACCATCATTTTCAACAGGACAATGACCCCAAACACACCTCCAGGCTGTGTAAGGGCTATTTGACCAAGAAGGAGAGTAATGGGGTGCTATGCCAGATGACCCGGCCTCCAGAGTCACCAGACCTGAACCCAATCGAGATGGTTTGGGGTGAGCTGGACCGCAGAGTGAAGGCAAAAGGGCCAACAAATGCTAAGCATCTCTGGGAACTCCTTCAAGATTGTTGGAAGACCATTCCCGGTGACTACCTCTTGAAGCTCATCAGGAGAATGCCAAGAGTGTGCAAAGTAGTCATCAAAACAAAAGGTGGCTACTTTGAAGAACTTAGACTATAAGACATAATTTCAGTTGTTTCACACTTTTTTGTTAAGTATATAATTCCACATGTGTTAATTCATAGTTTTGATGCCTTCAGTGTGAATGTACAATTTTCATAGTCATGAAAATACAGAAAAATCTTTAAATGAGGTGTGTCCAAACTTTTGGTCTGTACTGTACATTCGATAGTGATGGGTAGGGTTGAGCGAAACGGGTCGAACATTTTCAAAAGTCGCCGACTTTTGGCTAAGTCGGGGTTTCATGAAACCCGATCCGACCCCTGTGCGGGGTCGGCCATGCGGTACGCGACTTTCGCGCCAAAGTCGCGTTTCAATGACGCGAAAAGCGCCATTTCTCAGCCAATGAAGGTAAACGCAGAGTGTGGGCAGCGTGATGACATAGGTCCTGGTCCCCACCATCTTAGAGAAGGGCATTGCAGTGATTGGCTTGCTGTCTGCGACGTCACAGGGGCTATAAAGAGGCGTTCCCGCCGACCGCCATCTTACTGCTGCTGATCTGAGCTTAGGGAGAGGTTGCTGCCGCTTTGTCAGAAGCAGGGATAGCGTTAGGCAGGGTCCATTAACCACAAAACCGCTTGTGCTGCAGCGATTTGCACTGTCCAACACCACCCTCGGTGTGCAGGGACAGTGGAAGTTTTTTTTTTTCCCCTCAGCGCTGTAGCTCATTGGGCTGCCCTAGAAGGCTCCCTGATAGCTGCATTGCTGTGTGTACGCCGCTGTGCAAACCAACTGCTTTTTTCAAAGCACAAATCCTCTTGTTCCTTCCTTTCTGCACAGCTATCTTTTTTGTTTGTCCACACTTTTTATTTCATTTGTGCATCAGTCCACTCCTTATTGCTGCCTGCCATACCTGGCTGAGATTACTGCAGGCAGGGAGATAGTAGCTGCCTGCCATACCTGGCTGAGATTACTGCAGGCAGGGAGATAGTAATTGTAGGACATTCCCTGTTTTTTTTTTTTTTTTTTTTTGGTGGGAGATTAAGATTGGCAATTTGGCATTTCTGCTAGAGTGCCATCCCTGTGTGTGCCATCTCTCTCACATAGTGGGCCATAGAAAGCCTTTTCATTTTTCTGTATTTTTTTTTGTGGGGTGTATAAATTCTCCCTGATAAAAATACAGTGGGAGATTAATATTGGCCTTTGGGCTTGTGTGCCAGTCCTGAGTGTGCCATCTCTCTCACAAATAGTGGGCCATAGAAAGCCTATTTTATTTTTTTTGGGGTTTTATAAATTCTCCCTGAAAAAAGGGAGATTAATATTGGCCTCTGGGCTTGTGTGCCAGTTGTGAGCGTGCCATCTGTGCCAGTCCTGAGCGTGCCATCTCTCTCACAAATAGTGGGCCATAGAAAGCCTATTTAAATATTTTTTTGGTTTTATAAATTCTCCCAGAAAAAAAGGGAGATTAATATTGGCCTCTGGGCTTCTGTGCCAGTCCTGAGCGTGCCATCTGTGCCAGTCCTGAGCGTCCCATCTCTCTCACAAATAGTGGGCCATAGAAAGCCTATTTAATTTTTTTTTTGGTTTTATAAATTCTCCCAGAAAAAAAGGGAGATTAATATTGGCCTCTGGGCTTCTGTGCCAGTCCTGAGCGTGCCATCTGTGCCAGTCCTGAGCGTCCCATCTCTCTCACAAATAGTGGGCCATAGAAAGCCTATTTAATTTTTTTTTTGGTTTTATAAATTTTCCCTGAAAAAAGGGAGATTAATATTGGCCTCTGGGCTTGTGTGCCAGTTGTGAGCGTGCCATCTGTGCCAGTCCTGAGCGTGCCATCTCTCTCACAAATAGTGGGCCATAGAAAGCCTATTTAATTTTTTTTTTGGTTTTATAAATTCTCCCAGAAAAAAAGGGAGATTAATATTGGCCTCTGGGCTTCTGTGCCAGTCCTGAGCGTGCCATCTGTGCCAGTCCTGAGCGTCCCATCTCTCTCACAAATAGTGGGCCATAGAAAGCCTATTTTTTTTTTGGGGGGGGTTTTAGAAATTCTCCCTGGAAAAAAAAAGGGAGATTAATATTGCCCTTTGGGCTTGTGTGCCAGTACTAAGCGTTCCATCTCTCTCTCTCTCTCTTAGTCAGTGGGCCATAGAACGCCTATTTTTGGTTTTATTTGTTTTGTAAATTCTCCCTGAAAAAATCATTTTATTTTATTTGGT
The DNA here is from genome assembly GCF_032444005.1 of Ranitomeya imitator. Taxonomy (NCBI): domain Eukaryota; kingdom Metazoa; phylum Chordata; class Amphibia; order Anura; family Dendrobatidae; genus Ranitomeya; species Ranitomeya imitator. The sequence goes on along the minus strand of NC_091287.1, from coordinate 380,497,617 downwards.
TTCTAAATTCTTCCTGATAAAATCATATTTTTTTTATTATTTTTTTTTCTAAAGTCTCCCTGAAAAAAAAAAAAAAAAAAAAAAAAACAGTGGGAGATTAATATTGGCCTTTCTGCTTGTGTGCCAGTCTTGACTCCTGGGTGCGTCATCTCTCAGTCAGTGGGCCATAGAACGCCTATTTTTGGTTTTATTTGTTTTCTAAATTCTCCCTGAAAAAATCATTTTATTTTATTTGGTTTCTAAATTCTTCCTGATAAAATCATATTTTTTTTATTATTTTTTTTTCTAAAGTCTCCCTGAAAAAAAAAAAAAAAAACAACCAAAAAAAACAGTGGGAGATTAATATTGGCCTTTCTGCTTGTGTGCCAGTCTTGACTCCTGGGTGTGCCATCTCTCTCTCTCTCTCTCTCTCTCTCTCTCTCTCTCTCTCTCTCCAATTGTGGTCCATAGAAAGCCTATATTTTTTTTCCTTGATTTGGGTTCCAAAATCTACCAGAGAAAATAACTACATCAATCATTGGTAGAAAAATATTGGCCTCTGGGCTTGTGTGCCACTTCTGATTCCTGTGTGCGTCATCTCTCAGTCAGTGGGCCATAGAACGCCTATTTTTGTTTTTATTTGTTTTGTAAATTCTCCCTGAAAAAATCATTTTATTTTATTTGGTTTCTAAATTCTTCCTGATAAAATCATATTTTTTTTATTATTTTTTTTTCTAAAGTCTCCCTGAAAAAAAAAAAAAAAAAACAGTGGGAGATTAATATTGGCCTTTCTGCTTGTGTGCCAGTCTTGACTCCTGGGTGCGTCATCTCTCAGTCAGTGGGCCATAGAACGCCTATTTTTGTTTTTATTTGTTTTGTAAATTCTCCCTGAAAAAATCATTTTATTTTATTTGGTTTCTAAATTCTTCCTGATAAAATCATATTTTTTTTATTATTTTTTTTTCTAAAGTCTCCCTGAAAAAAAAAAAAAAAAAAAAAAAAACAGTGGGAGATTAATATTGGCCTTTCTGCTTGTGTGCCAGTCTTGACTCCTGGGTGCGTCATCTCTCAGTCAGTGGGCCATAGAACGCCTATTTTTGGTTTTATTTGTTTTGTAAATTCTCCCTGAAAAAATCATTTTATTTTATTTGGTTTCTAAATTCTTCCTGATAAAATCATATTTTTTTTATTATTTTTTTTTCTAAAGTCTCCCTGAAAAAAAAAAAAAAAAAAAAAAAAACAGTGGGAGATTAATATTGGCCTTTCTGCTTGTGTGCCAGTCTTGACTCCTGGGTGCGTCATCTCTCAGTCAGTGGGCCATAGAACGCCTATTTTTGGTTTTATTTGTTTTCTAAATTCTCCCTGAAAAAATCATTTTATTTTATTTGGTTTCTAAATTCTTCCTGATAAAATCATATTTTTTTTATTATTTTTTTTTCTAAAGTCTCCCTGACAAAAAAAAAAAAAAAAAAAAAAACAGTGGGAGATTAATATTGGCCTTTCTGCTTGTGTGCCAGTCTTGACTCCTGGGTGTGCCATCTCTCTCTCTCTCTCTCTCTCTCTCTCTCTCTCTCTCTCCAATTGTGGTCCATAGAAAGCCTATATTTTTTTTCCTTGATTTGGGTTCCAAAATCTACCAGAGAAAATAACTCCATCAATCATTGGTAGAAAAATATTGGCCTCTGGGCTTGTGTGCCACTCCTGATTCCTGTGTGCGTCATCTCTCACTCAGTGGCCCATAGAAAGCATATAGTTTGTTACATTTGTTTTCTAAATTCTCCCTGCAAAAATCAAATTTCTTTTTTTTTTGGGGGGGTTTCTAAAGTGTTCCTGAAAAAAATAAAAATAAAAAACAAATAATAGTGTGACATTAATATTAACATTTGTGCTTCAGTGACAGTCCTGCGTGTGGGGCATCTCTCTAATTTGCAGCCACCAAAAAAAGAGTGTGTAACATTGTGCCTGATTTTCGCGGTGGTCTCACCAACCTGTAAAGGGGTAGCTAAATCATACTGAAGTTATAGCTCACCGTGTAAGTTGTGTGACTGCAACAAATAACGTTAGTTTGGTTACGTTTTTAAAACAATGAGGAAGTCTAGTGGAAGAGGTCGTGGCCGGGGGCGTTCATTGTCAGCTGGTAATGAGGGTAGTGGTAGTGGTGGAGCATCAGGTGGTCGTGGGGAAAAAAATATTGCACCTAAGTCTGGAGCTGTGGAGCCAGGTTCGTCGTCCGGCTACACAAGGCCTCGAACGCTCCCTTTTCTGGGATTAGGAAAACCGCTTTTAAAGCCGGAGCAGCAAGAGCAAGTTTTGGCTTATCTTGCTGACTCAGCCTCTAGCTCTTTTGCCTCCTCTCGTGAAACTGGTAAAAGTAAAAGCAGCGCGTCGTTAGTGGATGTTCACGGTCAGGGACAAGTCACTTCCTTGTCCTCTTCAGCAAAAACAACAACAGAGAAGAATGCAGCAGGCGACACAACGGGTTACTCCATGGAGCTCTTTACACATACCGTCCCTGGCTTAGAAAGTGAAGCAGTTAACAGTCCATGCCCATTACAAATTGAATCTGACATGGAGTGCAGTGACGCACAGCCACAGCCAGACTACTATGCTGGTCCTTTGACTCAGACCACAACATTGCCCTCGCAGGGTGCTGATCAAGAATCAGACCCTGATGAGACTATGTTGCCCCATCACGAACGCTATACCACCGAACGACACGGTGACACAGACGAAGTTGCGCAGGAGGTACAAGAAGAGTTATTAGATGACCCAGTTCTTGACCCCGATTGGCAGCCATTGGGGGAACAGGGTGCAGGCGGCAGCAGTTCTGAAGCAGAGGAGGAGGAGGGGCCGCAGCAGGCATCAACATCGCCACAGGTTCCATCTGCCGGGCCCGTATCTTGCCCAAAACGCGTGGCAAAGCCAAAACCTGGTGGAGGACAGCGTGGCCATCCGGTTAAAGCTCAGTCTGCAATGCCTGAAAAGGTATCCGATGCTAGAAAGAGTGCAGTCTGGCATTTTTTTAAACAACATCCAATTGATCAGCGCAAAGTCATCTGTCAAAAATGTTCTACTTCCTTAAGCAGAGGTCAGAATCTGAAAAGTCTCAATACTAGTTGCATGCATAGACATTTAACCACCATGCATTTGAAAGCTTGGACTAACTACCAAACGTCCCTTAAGGTTGTTGCACCCTCGGCCAATGAAGCTAGTCATCAACGCAACATCCCTTCCGGCAGTGTAGGACCACCATTTAGCGCACCACCTGCTGTATCTGTGCAGGTATCTTTGCCAGGCCAAAGCAGTCAGGGTCAGGGAATCACCAGTTTCGTAGTAGGAAACACTGCATCTAGGGCACCGGCGGCAACAATACCATCTCCCACCGTCTCTCAGTCTGCCATGTCCACCGGCACCCCCGCTAGTTCCACGATCTCCATCTCTCCAGTCCAGCTCACCCTACATGAGACTATGGTTAGAAAAAGGAAGTACTTAGCCTCGCATCCGCGTACACAGGGTTTGAACGCCCACATAGCTAGACTAATCTCGTTAGAGATGATGCCCTACCGGTTAGTTGAAAGCGAAGCTTTCAAAGACCTGATGGACTACGCTGTACCACGCTACGAGCTACCCAGTCGACACTTTTTTTCCAGAAAAGCCATCCCAGCCCTCCACCAGCATGTTAAAGAGCGCATCGTCCATGCACTCAGGCAATCTGTGAGCACAAAGGTGCACCTGACAACAGATGCATGGACCAGTAGGCATGGCCAGGGACGTTACGTGTCCATCACGGCACACTGGGTAAATGTGGTGGATTCAGGGTCCACAGGGGACAGCAAGTTTGGGACAGTTCTGCCTAGCCCACGGTCTAGTAAACAGTTGTCTGTAGCCGTTCGCACCCCCTCCTCCTCCTCCTCCTCCTCGTCCTCCTGCAGAAGCAAGAGCTCGTCCACAGACCGCAGTCGCACAAACACTCCATCCGCACCTGCCACTGTTGCACACCAGGTCTCCCATTATGGGGCAGCTACTGGCATACGTCAGCAGGCTGTATTGGCTATGAAGTGTTTGGGCGACAATAGACACACCGCGGAAGTTCTGTCCGAGTTCTTGCAGCAAGAAACGCAGTCGTGGCTGGGCACTGTAGATCTTGAGGCAGGCAAGGTAGTGAGTGATAACGGAAGGAATTTCATGGCTGCCATCTCCCTTTCCCAACTGAAACACATTCCTTGCCTGGCTCACACCTTAAACCTGGTGGTGCAGTGCTTCCTGAAAAGTTATCCGGGGTTATCCGACCTGCTCCTCAAAGTGCGTGGACTTTGCGCACATATCCGCCGTTCGCCTGTACACTCCAGCCGTATGCAGACCTATCAGCGTTCTTTGAACCTTCCCCAGCATCGCCTAATCATAGACGTTGCAACAAGGTGGAACTCAACACTGCACATGCTTCAGAGACTGTGCGAACAGAGGCGGGCTGTTATGTTTTTGTGGGAGGATACACATACACGGGCAGGCAGTAGGATGGCAGACATGGAGTTGTCAGGTGTGCAGTGGTCGAAGATTCAAGACATGTGTCAAGTCCTTCAGTGTTTTGAGGAATGCACACGGCTGGTTAGTGCAGACAACGCCATAATAAGCATGAGCATCCCCCTAATGCGTCTGCTGATGCAAAGTTTGACGCACATAAAGGATCAGGCGTCTGCACCAGAGGAAGAGGAAAGCCTTGATGACAGTCAGCGATTGTCTGGTCAGGGCAGTGTACATGACGAGGTACCGGGCGAAGAGGAGGTGGAGGATGAGGAGGATGATGGGGATGAGTATATTTTTAATGAGGAAGCTTTCCCGGGGGCACGGGAAATTGGTGGCGTGGCAAGGCCGGGTTCTGGTTTTTTGAGGGACACAAGTGACGTAGATTTGCCTGCAACTGCCCCTCAACCAAGCACAACCGCAGATTTGACAACGGGAACTTTGGCCCACATGGCGGATTATGCCTTGCGTATCCTCAAAAGGGACACACGCATTACAAAAATGATGAACGATGACGATTACTGGTTGGCCTGCCTCCTTGATCCTCGCTATAAAGGCAAATTGCAAAATATTATGCCACATGAGAACTTGGAACTAATATTAGCAACAAAACAATCAACTCTTGTTGACCGTTTGCTTCTGGCATTCCCTGCACACAGCGCCCGTGATCGTTCTCACACGAGCTCCAGGGGCCAGCAGACCAGAGGTGTTAGAGGGGCAGAAATCAGAAGTGGCGTTGGCCAGAGGGGTTTTCTGACCAGGTTGTGGAGTGATTTTTCTAGGACCGCAGACAGGACAGGTACTGCAGCATCAATTCAAAGTGACAGGAGACAACATTTGTCCAGTATGGTTACAAACTATTTTTCATCCCTTATCGACGTTCTCCCTCAACCGTCATTCCCATTTGATTACTGGGCATCCAAATTAGACACCTGGCCAGAATTGGCAGAATATGCATTGCAGGAGCTTGCTTGCCCGGCAGCTAGTGTCCTATCAGAAAGAGTATTCAGTGCTGCAGGTTCAATACTAACAGAAAAAAGGACTCGTCTGTCTACCCAAAATGTAGATGATCTAACCTTCATTAAAATGAACCACAACTGGATTTCAAAATCTTTTGCCCCACCCTGCCCGGCTGACACCTAGCTTTCCTATGAAAAGGTCTTGCCTGTGGACTATTCTGAATGACTTTTCCAATCTCGTAATTTTCTTCACCTGATTGTCCAGCATACGACATGTTTCCACCTCACGAAATGGCCAAACTCCCCACACGGGGTCGTGCTATCGCCACTTTGCGCTTGGACCCTTGAGAGTGCTGTTTGTCTGAAGAGGTGGGTGAGCCCGCTTTTGGTCGACGGCACTGCCACTGGGTCCCTCATAGTACAATAAAGTGTCTCTGGCGGTGGTGGTGCGCACCCAACGTCAGACTCACCGTTGTAATATGAGGGGCCCTGTGCCTGTACCGCCGGCCACAAGCCAGTTCCCCCCCCCCCCAGCTCAAACAGTGCTCTACCACTAGCAAAATTATCTCTCACAGCTTCACCAATGTGTAGTCTAGGCGCTGACATCCTTCAATGACTGGCACTGACAATACCATTGTTTTGACATTTTTGTTATGTTAGGCCTTCGAAGCCTGTCTGCGGTCACTCCTTCCACTAGACTTCCACTGACCAGACCACTGCTGCCCGTGTACCCCTGGAACCAATTTAAAATTGCCTACAGCCATGTGTGATTATTTTAGGCCGTCGATGCCTGTCTGCGGTCACTCCTTCCACTAGGCCTCCACTGACCACACCACTGCTGCCCGTGTAACCCTGGAACCAATTTAAAATTGCCTACAGCCAGCCCAATTTTTTTATTTTAGGCCTTCGATGCCTGTCTGCGGAACATTCTTTCAACTACTACTACACTGACCAGGGCACTGCTGCCCAAGTACCCCTGGAACCAATTTAAAATTGCCTACAGCCATGTGTTAATATTTTAGGCCTTCGATGCCTGTCTGCGGTCACTCCTTCCACTAGGCCTCCACTGACCACACCACTGCTGCCCGTGTAACCCTGGAACCAATTTAAAATTGCCTACAGCCATGTGTTATTATTTTAGGCCTTCGATGCCTGTCTGCGGTCACTCCTTCCACTAGGCCTCCACTGACCACACCACTGCTGCCCGTGTAACCCTGGAACCAATTTAAAATTGCCTACAGCCAGCCCAATTTTTTTATTTTAGGCCTTCGATGCCTGTCTGCGGTACATTCTTTCAACTACTACTACACTGACCAGGGCACTGCTGCCCAAGTACCCCTGGAACCAATTTAAAATTGCCTACAGCCATGTGTTAATATTTTAGGCCTTCGATGCCTGTCTGCGGTCACTCCTTCCACTAGGCCTCCACTGACCTGTCTACTGCGGCCCGTGTACCCCTTGAACCAACCTAATAAAATATTTAAAAAATTAATTTGATTATAAAAAATAAGATCGTGTTGAGATCTCAAATGCAGACATTTTAACATTAAAAACAAACACACAACAAAAATCTGGAACTGTACTAAAAGGTCCACCAGCTACAATTACTTTCTCCTGCAAGAAGTTAACTGAAAGGTTTTTTTGGAGTTGTTAACACAGATATGGCATCCACCGAGTGTTGTCCTGTCGCGTCTCCTTTAAATTATTTCCAATAAGATGTTAAACTATTAATTTAATAAAATCAATAATTAAAAAAATAATTGAGTAAGTCAAAAGCACATTGCAAATAAACATTAATTACAAATCAAGAAGCATGGCGCGTCCGAGGGTGAGTAGATACCGAATAAGAATATAATCACCCTCGGGCGCGCAATGCTTATTTACAACAGCCTTCCTTCCTAAGAATCAGCCCTTCCGTGGTGTAGAGAGAGGTTGTTGTTACACTCCAAGGTGTTCCCCAGGTTGCCTTTCCTGAGCTTCGATCTTCCGGCTCTCGTTTACTAGCTGTTGGAAACTACGCTGCATTAGGCCTACAAATTGTGTATGGGTGAAACAGTGGCGCATCTGCGGTCCCTCCTTCCACTAGGCCTCCACTGACCTGTCTACTGCTGCCCGTGTACCCCTTGAACCAACATCTTAAAATAAAAAAATAATTATTTTGATTATAAAAAATAAGATCGTGTTGAGATCTCAAATGCAGACATTTTAACATTAAAAACAAACACACAACAAAAATCTGGAACTGTACTAAAAGGTCCACCAGCTACAATTACTTTCTCCTGCAAGAAGTTAACTGAAAGGTTTTTTTGGAGTTGTTAACACAGATATGGCATCCACCGAGTGTTGTCCTGTCGCGTCTCCTTTAAATTATTTCCAATAAGATGTTAAACTATTAATTTAATAAAATCAATAATTAAAAAAATAATTGAGTAAGTCAAAAGCACATTGCAAATAAACATTAATTACAAATCAAGAAGCATGGCGCGTCCGAGGGTGAGTAGATACCGAATAAGAATATAATCACCCTCGGGCGCGCAATGCTTATTTACAACAGCCTTCCTTCCTAAGAATCAGCCCTTCCGTGGTGTAGAGAGAGGTTGTTGTTACACTCCAAGGTGTTCCCCAGGTTGCCTTTCCTGAGCTTCGATCTTCCGGCTCTCGTTTACTAGCTGTTGGAAACTACGCTGCATTAGGCCTACAAATTGTGTATGGGTGAAACAGTGGCGCATCTGCGGTCCCTCCTTCCACTAGGCCTCCACTGACCTGTCTACTGCTGCCCGTGTACCCCTTGAACCAACATCTTAAAATAAAAAAATAATTATTTTGATTATAAAAAATAAGATCGTGTTGAGATCTCAAATGCAGACATTTTAACATTAAAAACAAACACACAACAAAAATCTGGAACTGTACTAAAAGGTCCACCAGCTACAATTACTTTCTCCTGCAAGAAGTTAACTGAAAGGTTTTTTTGGAGTTGTTAACACAGATATGGCATCCACCGAGTGTTGTCCTGTCGCGTCTCCTTTAAATTATTTCCAATAAGATGTTAAACTATTAATTTAATAAAATCAATAATTAAAAAAATAATTGAGTAAGTCAAAAGCACATTGCAAATAAACATTAATTACAAATCAAGAAGCATGGCGCGTCCGAGGGTGAGTAGATACCGAATAAGAATATAATCACCCTCGGGCGCGCAATGCTTATTTACAACAGCCTTCCTTCCTAAGAATCAGCCCTTCCGTGGTGTAGAGAGAGGTTGTTGTTACACTCCAAGGTGTTCCCCAGGTTGCCTTTCCTGAGCTTCGATCTTCATGCTCTCGTTTAGTAGGTGTCGGAAAGTAGGCTGCATTAGGCCTAAAAAATGGGGAATGGGGTGGAGAGAGATGGTGTGTTACACTCCAAGGTGTTCTCCAGGTTTCCTCGCCATTGCTTCGATCTTCCGACTCTCGTTTAGTAGTTGTAGAAAACTACACTGCATTAGGCCTACAAAATGGGTATCGGGTGGAGAGAGATGGTGTGTTACACTCCAAGGTGTTCCCCAGGTTTCCTTGCCATTGCTTCGGTCTTCCGACTCTCGTTTAGTAGTTGTAGAAAAGTACACAGCATTAGGCCTACAAAATGGGTATGGGGTGGAGAGAGATGGTGTGTTACACTCCAAGGTGTTCCCCAGGTTGCCTTTCCTGAGCTTCTATCTTCAGGCTCTCATTAAATTGTGGTTAAATGGAACAACTGCATTTGGCGTACTAGTTGGTTTGGGGCCTACTATCGGTGTCTGCCACTCCTTGCTGTTCTCCTGGTTTCCTGTCCTGAAATTCCATTTTCAGCCTCTCGTTAAGTAGTTGTTAATGTTAGACTGCATTTGGCCTACTAGTTGGGTTGGGGCCTACTATCGGTGTCTGCCACTCCTTGCTGTTCTCCTCCACTGAACAAAGCTGTGCCGCCTGTTTACTACGGTTGCCAATTTTGAACTGCATTTCGACTACTTACTGATTTGGCCCTACTCTCTGTGTCAGCCTCTCATTCCAGTTGTCCTCCACTGCAATGCCCCCTGGTTATTCCTGTGTTACCAATTTTGAACTGCATTTAGCCCACTTTCTTCTTTGGGCCTATATCTGTGTTTCCACTTCATCGTGCCCATTGCCCAGCCAGTGATAGATGAGTCTGCTGGTACATTGACCCATAACGCAACATTCCCCGTGCACGCTACACAACAACATTGTGACCCTGCTGAAAGTCAGGTTGCTCTTCCCGCATACCATACCACCTTACACGGGGACAAAGAGGAAGGTGCAGATGAAAGTGCAGGTTCCTTCATCAGGTGGGGGGAGGAATACTAGTTGGCGACGTCACTGGCACAGGGCCTCTCATAGTACGCAAAAGTGTTGCTGCCGGTGGGAGGCGCCCCCGCCGTGCAAACACACCGCTGTACTTTGAGGGGCCCTGTGCCAGTGCCAATGCCAACGAGTGGGCCCCCCCTGCTTGCTCAGGATCACAGCACTTGCAAAGTTGAAATACTTACCTCTCCCTGCTCCACTGCCGTGACGTGGTCCAGATTTACTGGGCCCACTAATTACTTGAACCAGCCCTACCCCCCACAACTTTAGCCAAATGACCCCCAATTTCAAATGCCTTCCAATTATTTTAAGGTAAATTACGCTTGACAAGCTTCATTAAGAAGAATGGATGGTTTTGACATTAAAATGGGCACTCTAGGTGTTTTCCTGGCCCCCACTCACTGCCGACTATGCTGCCCCATTGACTTGCATTGGGTTTCGTGTTTCGGTCGATCCCGACTTTACGTCATAATCGGCCGATTTCACTCGACCCGACTTTGGACATAGTCGGGTTTCGCAAAACCCGGCTCGACTCTAAAAAGGTCAAGGTCGCTCAACTCTAGTGATGGGACATACATTTTCAGCTTCAGAACAAATCTGTCCTGCCTATAAGCCACAAATCAATATTGGGCAGATTGCTGACAACAGCCATGCCATGTTTTGTCTCTGGATAAAAGTAAAATCCCGATAAAAAATATGGCAACGATCTCAAACTTCTGCAATCGTCAGGAGTGAAGCTATTACATATGGTGGGAATTTCATAAAATCTTGAATGGCTGAGGACATCCCACAACCTGGCACATATGAGATCATCACTGGGGAAGGGATGTTGAGTGGGTGGAACTGAGGTGCTGACAAAAGGTTCAGACAAATTATGATCTGTGTTGCTGTATAGCAGGGGTGGGTAATCTTTTTTTTACCAAGTGCCATTTGGATATTTATGCCATCATTCGGGACCGTACAAACTCCACCCACAAAGTACATCCTGACTCTGGCACTGGTTTCAGGACGTAATCTTTCATTGCATGCCCTTCAGTAGTGAACACTGCGTGTGTGTGCTAACAGAGCAAGAAAAAATTAATGAGCTGGTTGTAATCAAAATACACCTCCCTGTCCAAGAATGCGGTCCCTGAGAATCTGCTCGGGGGCCTGATAAAAGGTCATGGAGGGCTGTAAATGGCCCTAGGGCCTGAGGTTCCCCAGCCTTGCTGTAGAGACATACACATACACACCAGAGATGCATTGCGAAATTACCCAATTATACAATTGGTAATTTCGCAATGCATCCTGGGAACGGAAGATGGCGCGCATATCGCCGGAGCTTCGGTGGATCCCAGGAGGTGAGTATACAACTATTTTTTATTTTAATTATTTTTTTAACAGGGATATGGTGCCCACACTGCTGTATACTACGTGGGCTGTGTTAGATACCGCGTGACTGCTATACACTATATAGGCAGTGTTATATTCTCGGTGGGCTGTGTGATATACTCTGTGGGCTGTGCTATATATTACGTGGCCACTGTATATACTGCGTGGGCAGTGTTATATACTACGTGACTGGGCAATATACTACGTGGCTCTGTGCTGTATACTACGTTACTGGGCAATATACTACAGTGCCGGCAAAAAAAATCTTTACACTTGCGCAGCAAAAAAAAACTTTACATATAAAATCCACATCATAATTTAACTTTTTAAAAGTGTACACAATGGGGGAGATAATAAAAAACTGTCTAATATTAAAGCTGGCTTTGTTGCAAATATCAACCAATCAACGCTCAGTTTTCACTTCTCTGGTAAAGCGAAAGCTGCCCTCTGATTGGTTGCTATGTGCAGCTCAGCCGGTTTTGCTATTTTGCAGTCTTGTAAAGATTTTTTTTGCCGGCACTGTACGTGCCTGGGCAATATACTACGTGGCTGTGCAATATACTACGTTACTGGGCAATATACTACGTGGCTGGGCAATATACTTTGTGGCTGTGCAATATACTACGTGACTGGGCAATATACTACGTGGCTGGGCAATATACTACGTGGCTGGGCAATATACTACGTGGCTGTGCAATATACTACGTGGCTGGGCAATATACTACGTGACTGGGCAATATACTACGTGGCTGGTCAATATACTACATGACTGGGCAATATACTACGTGGCTGGGCAATATACTACGTGGCTGTGCAATATACTACGTGCCTGGGCAATATACTACGTGGCTGTGCAATATACTACGTGACTGGGCAATATACTACGTGGCTGGGCAATATACTACGTGGCTTGGCAATATACTACGTAGCTGGGCAATATACTACGTGGCTGGGCAATATACTACGTGACTGGGCAATATACTACGTAGCTGGGCAATATACTACCTGGCTGGGCAATATACTATGTAGCTGGGCAATATACTACGTGCCTGGGCAATATACTACGTGGCTGTGCAATATACTACGTGACTGGGCAATATACTACGTGGCTGGGCAATATACTATGTGGCTGGGCAATATACTATGTGGCTGTGCAATATACTACGTGGCTGGGCAATATACTACGTGACTGGGCAATATACTACGTGGCTGGTCAATATACTACATGACTGGGCAATATACTACGTGGCTGGGCAATATACTACGTGGCTGTGCAATATACTACGTGCCTGGGCAATATACTACGTGGCTGTGCAATATACTACGTGACTGGGCAATATACTACGTGGCTGGGCAATATACTACGTGACTTGGCAATATACTACGTAGCTGGGCAATATACTACGTGGCTGGGCAATATACTACGTGACTGGGCAATATACTACGTAGCTGGGCAATATACTACCTGGCTGGGCAATATACTATGTAGCTGGGCAATATACTACGTGACTGGGCAATATACTATGTGGCAGGGAAATATACTACGTGACTGGGCAATATACTACGTACCTGGGCAATATACTACGTGACTGGGCAATATACTACGTGGCTGGGCAGTATACTACATGACTGGGCAATATACTACGTGGCTGTGCAATATACTACATGACTGGGCAATATACTACGTGGCTGAGCAATATACTACGTGACTGGGCAATATACTACGTGGCTGGGCAATATACTACATGACTGGGCAATATACTACGTGGCTGTGCAATATACTACGTGACTGGGCAACATACTACGTGGCTGGGCAATATACTACATGACTGGGCAATATACTACGTGGCTGTGCAATATACCTTGTGACTGGGCAATATACTACGTGGCTGGGCAATATACTACGTGACTGGGCAATATGCTACGTAGCTGGGCAATATACTACCTGGCTGGGCAATATACTACGTAGCTGGGCAATATACTACGTGACTGGGCAATATACTACGTGACTGGGCAATATACTACGTAGCTGGGCAATATACTACCTGGCTGGGCAATATACTACGTAGCTGGGCAATATACTACCTGGCTGGGCAATATACTACGTAGCTGGGCAATATACTACGTGGCTGTGCAATATACTACGTGGCTGGGCAATATACTACATGACTGGGCAATATACTACGTGGCTGTGCAATATACTATGTGACTGGGCAATATACTACGTGGCTGGGCAATATACTACGTGACTGGGCAATATACTACGTAGCTGGGAAATATACTACCTGGCTGGGCAATATACTACGTAGCTGGGCAATATACTACGTGACTGGGCAATATACTACGTGACTGGGCAATATACTACGTAGCTGGGCAATATACTACCTGGCTGGGCAATATACTACGTAGCTGGGCAATATACTACCTGGCTGGGCAATATACTACGTAGCTGGGCAATATACTACGTGGCTGTGCAATATACTACGTGGCTGGGCAATATACTACATGACTGGGCAATATATTACGTGGCTGGGAAATATACTACCTGGCTGGGCAATATACTACGTGGCTGTGCAATATACTACGTGACTGGGCAATATACTACGTGGCTGGGCAATATACTACGTGACTGGGCAATATACTACGTAGCTGGGAAATATACTACCTGGCTGGGCAATATACTACGTAGCTGGGCAATATACTACGTGACTGGGCAATATACTACGTGACTGGGCAATATACTACGTGACTGGGCAATATACTACGTGGCTGGGCAATATACTACGTGACTGGGCAATATACTACGTGACTGGGAAATATACTATGTGACTGGGCAATATACTACGTACCTGGGCAATATACTACGTGGACATGCATATTTTAGAATACCCGATGCGTTAGAATCGGGCCACCATCTAGTAATAAATATTAGCCCTGGGGAGCTGGGGCTACGGTATGGACCCCTCTGATACTGCAGAATGGGTAAGGAATTCATGGCTAGTGAGAACTTCTAAACTATGAAACACTTGATTCCGGGTCCCTATAGGGATCTATACTCTATCTGTACCTATTACCCTATCCTGATATTTTTACTCAGTATGCACTATGCACTTTACTGATATCTGCATGTGGTATCATTAGGGGCTCACATTGCTTTTCTGTGCTATCTTTGTTTCCCTTGCTGAAAAAGTTAAAACTTATTGCTTTTTGATTTAAATCTTATTATTTTTTGTATGTGATTTATTGTGTAATAAAATGTATACTCTTTTTAATAAATCTGGACTTGAACTCCCCTTTTCTTGGGTGTCGTGTCAATCTCTGACAGCAGCATTTAACAAGATCATGCCGGAAACGCATCACCAACCCCTCCCATCGGCGCCCGTGTCACGGGATCGCCGATGTGTTGCCATGACAACCGGGGATCTGCAGAAGGCATATAATAAAATATAATAATGACAGTAACCGCATGGAGACTATACTTGCACAGAAAAGGGCAGTGGTGATTGTGGCGAGGAAGCGTCTACCCCGACGCGCGTTTCGGCGTCTGCCTTGGTCAAGTATAGTCTGCATGAGGCTACTATTATTATATGTTTGCATTGGTGCCGTCCTGGGATAACCGTAAGTAATATCCCTACCGCTCATTTATTAGTGACCACCTATGCCCTGGCCAGTGGGGTCTTATGCACACGCACCTCATAAATTAGATGGGCTGCCCATCGACATAATCTAATTCTTTAATAATTACTTTCAATACAGTAAAATTGGAGACAAAAAATGTCTGCACCACCAAAGGGCTGAATTTCCCTTTTTATCTGATCGCTAGGTTTTACCATTCTGATAACCGGTTTCGTGTTGGCACAATGGGCACGGCGCCCGCTGTCCGCCCCGGCTCAGAGGCCGAGCAGATGGTCTGTGGCCATCTCTGTCCTGTTATATAGTGCTAGTGCCCCGGAGTGGCTGACGGACAGCGCTGTGCCTGCGGCCGTCCTAGTGTCCGGATCATTGTTGTATTTAATAAAGTTTTACATTCCATTAAAGAAAAACTCTGATAACAGTGACGTGTACATCCGGGCGTGGCTTCACTATGGGGGCGTGGCTACAGGTGGGCAGTGAAGCTCCGGTCTGCGTGCTGACGTCACGTATTCCTGTCACTACCGGCGCTGACGTGCACTGTGCTACCATTGTGCGGCTGCCGCAACTGTGTTGAGTCAGCGGGGACCGGGAGCAGCGAGCACCGACCCTGCTGTCTGTACGGCCGCCGGCCCTCCTGCCTCGGTGTCTCCCTACCCGGCCTGGTGGCGTCTTCTGCCGGGCTCAGCAGCGTTACCCACCACCGGAGGCCTCTTCCCGCATCCCCTCCCCCGTGTCCGAGCTGTGAGGTGCATGTGTGCTGCCGGAGGGGCAAACATGTCCAAGCACGAGCAGGTCTTGGTCCTCGACCCGCCACACGAGCTCAAATTCAAAGGTAAAGACGGTGTAATGTGCGGGGGGAAGCGGGGCACAGGGCAGGACCCGGGGCACATGTGCCAGCCTGCGGGAGGAAGGTCTGGGCACTGGGGCAGCATCTGTGGGGCTGGCTGCATGGGAATGTGGCTGCCATCACTGTGCCCGGGCACAGACCTGCGCTCAGGGGTCTATAGTGGGGTGATGGCGTTACCCTGTGCCAAGGGGCACCAACGTAGGCTGCCATGTTATAGGGTTATGCCAGGCGTAAGTTTAATCCACTCTGTAAATGACGTCTGGGAGTGGGGGGCCCCGCCGGCATCTGTGAGTGGGGGGGGGGACCCTGCCGGTGTCTGTGAGTGGGGGGGTTACCCTGCCGGTGTCTGTGAGTGGGGGGGTTACCCTGCCGGTGTCTGTGAGTGGGGGGGGACCCTGCCGGCATCTGTGAGTGGGGGGGGGACCCTGCCGGCATCTGTGAGTGGGGGGGGGGACCCTGCCGGTGTCTGTGAGTGGGGGGGGGACCCTGCCGGTGTCTGTGAGTGGGGGGGGGGGACCCTGCCGGTGTCTGTGAGTGGGGGGGTTACCCTGCCGGTGTCTGTGAGTGGGGGGGTTACCCTGCCGGTGTCTGTGAGTGGGGGGGTTACCCTGCCGGTGTCTGTGAGTGGGGGGGTTACCCTGCCGGTGTCTGTGAGTGGGGGGGGACCCTGCCGGCATCTGTGAGTGGGGGGGGGGACCCTGCCGGCATCTGTGAGTGGGGGGGATACCCTGCCGGCGTCTGTGAGTGGGGGGGATACCCTGCCGGTGTCTGTGAGTGGGGGGGATACCCTGCCGGTGTCTGTGAGTGGGGGGGGGACCCTGCCGGTGTCTGTGAGTGGGGGGGTTACCCTGCCGGTGTCTGTGAGTGGGGGGGGACCCTGCCGGTGTCTGTGAGTGGGGGGGTTACCCTGCCGGTGTCTGTGAGTGGGGGGGTTACCCTGCCGGTGTCTGTGAGTGGGGGGGATACCCTGCCGGTGTCTGTGAGTGGGGGGGATACCCTGCCGGTGTCTGTGAGTGGGGGGGGACCCTGCCGGTGTCTGTGAGTGGGGGGGTTACCCTGCCGGTGTCTGTGAGTGGGGGGGATACCCTGCCGGTGTCTGTGAGTGGGGGGGGGGACCCTGCCGGTGTCTGTGAGTGGGGGGGTTACCCTGCCGGTGTCTGTGAGTGGGGGGGTTACCATGCCGGTGTCTGTGAGTGGGGGGGGTTACCCTGCCGGTGTCTGTGAGTGGGGGGGGGGGTTACCCTGCCGGTGTCTGTGAGTGGGGGGGGGGGTTACCCTGCCGGTGTCTGTGAGTGGGGGGGGGGTTACCCTGCCGGCGTCTGTGAGTGGGGGGGGACCCTGCCGGCGTCTGTGAGTGGGGGGGGTTACCCTGCCGGCGTCTGTGAGTGGGGGGGGCCCCGCCGGCGTCTGTGAGTGGGGGGGGACCCTGCCGGCGTCTGTGAGTGGGGGGGGGGACCCTGCCGGCGTCTGGGATTGGGGGTGGTTGACCCGGCCGGTGTGTGTGTGTGTGGGGGGACCCAGCCAGTTACCAGTACGGTACTCCCATGTGGGAATGCTCCTGAGACCATTGCTCTAATGATGCCCAGGCCAGCATGATGGCTCAGTGGGTTTTTGGCTTACATACATGATGGCTCAGTGGTTAGCACTACGTCTCCTCCACTCCAAAGACATCCTGATAATGTAGATTGATCCCCAATGGGGACAGTGCTGATGTCTGTAAATTGCTGTGTAATATTATGGTGCAGCCCCCTGCGATGGCGCAGCTATGACCCCTCTCGTAGATTAGTGATGAACATTGGCACCCTAGCGCTTACACAGACTAATACGCAGCGCTGATTCCTTTCCTACTGGAGCCTTCACAGACTGCGCCGCTCCATATGATGGATAGAAGGTAGCCGCATACCCCTGCCCAGCAGGACGTCCTTGTCCTCCTGCAGGTGAATATGACGGGGCTCTGGGAGATTTCCCACAGTGTAAGAACATGTGATCACCTCGCTTTTGTGCTATGTAGATGCCACCTTTAATTCCTGATGATCGTTGGCATGTGACAGGACCTGATGTGTAATGCGGGCCCTCGGGCCGTGCCTGGTGCCATGCTGGCTAGCCATGATGTTGACAATGAAATCTAAACAAGCCTAAATGGAACCTTTGAAATTTGCCTCGGGCATAAAATGTCCCCAATTGTTTTCTGTTGATGTCTGTGGGGGTTTTCATTGATTTGCAGCCAAAAAATAGAGGACCAACGGGATCGGTACCCGGAGAGGTAACTGGCTCATTGTCTAGCAGTGCAAGCAGTGGTGTCACTGAGCCACTTTGCTACTCCAGCAGGTGACATCTGTTCTGTATTCCAGCTCCTAACACTTGGTAATATGTTTTTGAGTACAAATCTCTGACCCCACTGCTCCAGGAAGACCCCTGCGTGTATGAGGGAGGTGTGCGGCTGTCACTGGAGGTCTCACGTATTCCTAGTAAACCTTTTTATTTTCCTATTTTGCTTTTGAAGCTTAGAATTTTATCAAATTCGTAGTCAAAAACAAAATATTTTATTGAATAAAACATCCCTTATAGGCCAGGCCTGTTTGACCTTCTCCCCCCCCCCCTGGATAACAAAGTGGGTTTTTAGTTTTTATCGCACCACTATTAAGCAGCCATAACTTTTTTCATTGACTTGGCTGTATAAGGTTTTGGTTATTGCTGGAGAAATAGTTTTATATTTTTGGTGCTGTGGCTCCGTCACTATAGTGGTGATTAGAGGGTTGTCGTTGGACAGCACCCTCATTTTGGGCATCACTGGTGGATGTTAAGTGGTTTATTGTGTATGTTATTAGTACTTTTTACATTGTTCGTCCTGATGTTACCTTTGGTCAGTCAACACTTAGGGTAAATGCAGTGACTTCCTCTTGCTAGTATTCGTCTGTGCAGTGCGCAGATTCTAATTACCCACATCAGTCCTTGTCTTCCGTCCTCATGATACACTGGTCTGTTTCAGTGGAAGCCAATCTGCCTATCTAGAGTTGAGCAAAAAGACTCATAGGACCCTGGTCCTGTGGTCATGTCAGTAGTCATTGGCCTCTAGACCTGCACTGTGAACCTCCTCTTACCTGTGGCATATCCTGCGCAGTGTCATTTCATGGCGGTGCGTGCATGATCTCGCGGGGACCTATAATCAGAAGAGGGGTCGTGAAACCCCAGATGATACAATGTTTGCAGCGTTCTGTTCTGGTGGCCACAGGCTGTAAAGCTAGCAGTTTATTCTTGCCATTTGGGAGGCACCAGCATAAACCCATTCATAGAATATTGAGGGTATGTGCACACATCAGGATTTCTTGCAGAAATTTTCATGACAAAAACCGACACTTCTGCTAGAAAGCCGCATGTGTTTTCGCGTTTTTTCATGCGTTTTTGACGCGTTTTTTGTGCTTTTTTTCCCAAATGCATAGAATAGCGGGAAAGACGCAGAAAATCTGCAAAATTAATGAACATGCTGCTTTTTTTACCACCATGCATTTTTTTCGCGGAAAAAAACGCATCATGTGCACAAAAATTGCAGAATGCATTCTAAATGATATGATGCATATGTCTGCAGTTTCTAATGCGGTTTTATCGCGAAAAAAAACGCAAAAAAACCTGAACGTGTGCACATACCCTAAAGCTCCTTGTAGATGTTGCACCTGGTTCGATTTGGATCTTGGACCTCAGGATAACCAGATTACTAGAAGATTGCAGTGCTGGGGACCTGGTGGCAGGGTTGGATCTAATCTTTGTATCTTGTAGGATGGAATCTTGATGCCTTGTCTCATGTGAGAGGAGGTTGGGCACAAGACATGCCACACGATCTTACAGTGAACGCTTCATTATACATCAGCATTATCCTTGGATATACTGCCTTTAACACTAAAGATTGGATATCATTGTTGCTAAATTCTTATATGGGTCATATGAAATCTTAAGCGGTATACTTATACAGTCATGGCCAAAATTTTTGAGAATGACACCAAAATTATATTTTCACATGATCTGCTGCCCTCTGGTTTTTATTATTGTTTGTCTGATGTTTGTCACATACAGAAATATAATTGCAATCATATTATGAGTACCAATAGGTTATATTGACAGTTAAGGTACCGTCACACTAACGCGTAACGCTAATGTGAACGTAGCCTAAGCGACGCTGCAGCGATACCGACAACGATCCGGATCGCTGTTTGGTTGCTGGAGAGCTGTCACACAGACAGCTCTCCAGCGACCAACGATGCCGGTAGCCAGGGTAAACATCGGGTTACTAAGCGCAGGGCCGCGCTTAGTAACCCGATGTTTACCCTGGTTACCATCGTTAAAGTAAAAAAAACAACCACTACATACTTACCTACCGCTGTCTGTCCCCGGCGCTGTGCTTCTCTGCCCTGTGTAAGCACAGCGGCCGGAAAGCAGAGCGGTGACGTCACCGCTCTGCTTTCCGGCTGCCCGGCGCTCACAGCCAGAGCAGAGAAGCACAGCCCCGGGGACAGACAGCGGTAGGTAAGTATGTAGTGGTTGTTTTTTTTACTTTAACGATGGTAACCAGGGTAAACATCGGGTTACTAAGCGCGGCCCTGCGCTTAGTAACCCGATGTTTACCCTGGTTACCAGCGAAGACATCGCTGAATCGGCGTCACACACGCCGATTCAGCGATGTCAGCGGGACGTCCAGCGCCGAAATAAAGTCCTGGCCTTTCTGTCCCGACCAGCGATATCACAGAAGGGGCCTTATCGCTGCTGCCTGTCACACTGGACGATATCGCTAGCCAGGACGCTGCAACGTCACGGATCGCTAGCGATATCGTCCAGTGTGACGGGGCCTTTAGAATGAGTTAATGCAGCAAGTCAATATTTACAGTGTTGACCCTTCTTCTTCAAGACCTCTGCAATTCTCCCTGGCATGCTCTCAATCAACTTCTGGACCAAATCCTGACTGATAGCAGTCCATTCTTGCATAATCAATGCTTGCATTTTGCCAGAATTTGTTGGTTTTTGTTTGTCCACCTGTCTCTTGATGATTGACCACAAGTTCTCAATGGGATTAAGATCTGGGGAGTTTCCAGGTCATGGACCCAAAATCTCTATGTTTTGTTCCATGAGCCATTTAGTTATCACCTTTGCTTTATGGCAAGGTGCTCCATCATGCTGGAAAAGGCATTGTTGGGCGCCAAACTGCTCTTGGATGGTTGGGAGAAGTTGCTCTTGGAGGACATTCTGGTACCATTCTTTATTCATGGCTGTGTTTTTAGGCAAGACTGTGAGTGAGCCGATTCCCTTGGCTGAGAAGCAACCCCACACATGAATGGTTTCAGGATGCTTTACAGTTGGCATGAGACAAGACTGGTGGTAGCGCTCACCTCTTCTTCTCCGAATAAGCTGTTTTCCAGATGTCCCAAACAATCAAAAAGGGGATTCATCAGAGAAAATGACTTTGCCCCAGTCCTCAGCAGTCAACTCTCTGTACCTTTTGCAGAATATCAGTCGGTCCCTGATGTTTTTTCTGGAGAGAAGTGGCTTCTTTGCTGCCCTCCTTGAAACCAGGCCTTGCTCAAAGACACCGGCCTGCTGCCATTCCTGAGCAAGCTCGGCACTGCTGTTAGTCCGATCCCGCAGCTGAAACCGTTTTAAGATACGGTCCTGGCACTTGCTGGTCTTTCTTGGGCGCCATGGAGCCTTTTTGACAACAATGGAAGCTCTCTCCTTGAAGTTCTTGATGATGCGATAGATTGTTGACTGAGGTGCAATCTTTGTAGCTGCGATACTCTTCCGTTAGGCCATTTTTGTGCAGTGCAATGATGGCTGCACGTGTTTCATTAGAGATAACCATGGTTAACTGAAGAGAAACAATGATACCAAGCACCAGCCTCCTTTTAAAGTGTCCAGTGATGTCATTCTTACTTAATCATGACTGATCGCCAGCCCTGTCCTCATCAACACCCACACCTGTGTTACTGGATCAATCACTAAAACGATTGGAAACTTGGGCTGAAAGGTGGCAGATGAGGTTTAACAATGATAAATGTAAGGTTATACACATGGGAAGAAGGAATCAATATCACCATTACACACTGAATGGGAAACCACTGGGTAAATCTGACAGGGAGAAGGACTTGGGGATCTTAGTTAATGATAAACTTACCTGGAGCAGCCAGTGCCAGGCAGCAGCTGCCAAGGCAAACAGGATCATGGGGTGCATTAAAAGAGGTCTGGATACACATGATGAGAGCATTATACTGCCTCTGTACAAATCCCTAGTTAGACCGCACATGGAGTACTGTGAAGACACAAAAGAGAA
This sequence comes from Ranitomeya imitator, assembly GCF_032444005.1. Classification (NCBI taxonomy): domain Eukaryota; kingdom Metazoa; phylum Chordata; class Amphibia; order Anura; family Dendrobatidae; genus Ranitomeya; species Ranitomeya imitator. Next base: position 380,475,654 of record NC_091287.1, on the reverse strand, counting down.
TAGTAAAACCAAAAACACTCAGTTTGAAAAAATGTTGCAGTAATCCGCAAGTGCTAGTAAAAGATGTAAAAAACAGGGTATTTGGTTGATACGTTTTTTGCAAAAAATGTATACTAAGCTGCTCTACCAATCTTCACGGTATACCCTTATCAGAGCAGTCCTAACTAATGTATGCAATCCCTATCTGATGTATTTAAAAACCTGATCATCTGTATATAACCTGTGTGAACAGGGTTCAGAGAGGAAAAATCCATGTGTGCATACAGGGTAGAACAGCTTTTGTGCATGATCATACAGACTTGTTCACTGTGCAAGTAGCCCATGTGTTCCTGTTTCCATAATTGTTCTCTTGTGTCTACAAGACTGGGGAGTTCCACCACTCCTCTTGGGCTATCTGCACAAAAGCTGTTCTACCCTGTATGCACACATGGATTTTTCCTCTCTGAACCCTGTTCACACAGGTTATATACAGATGATCAGGTTTTTAAATACATCAGATAGGGATTGCATACATTAGTTAGGACTGCTCTGATAAGGGTATACCGTGAAGATTGGTAGAGCAGCTTAGTATACATTTTTTGCAAAAAACGTATCAACCAAATACCCTGTTTTTTACATCTTTTACTAGCACTTGCGGATTACTGCAACATTTTTTCAAACTGAGTGTTTTTGGTTTTACTATTCTCTTTTGTGTCTTCAGGTTTCTTGGTGGTGTGTGAACATGATCATACAGACTTGTTCACTGTGCAAGTAGCCCATGTGTTCCTGTTTCCACATGGAGTACTGTGTCCAGTTTTGGGCACCGGTGCTCAGGAAGGATATAATGGAACTAGAGAGAGTACAAAGGAGGGCAACAAATTTAATAAAGGGGATGGGAGAACTACAATACCCAGATAGATTAGCGAATTTAGGATTATTTAGTCTAGAAAAAAGACGACTGAGGGGCGATCTAATAACCATGTATAAGTATATAAGGGGACAATACAAATATCTCGCTGAGGATCTGTTTATACCAAGGAAGGTGACAGGCACAAGGGGGCATTCTTTGCGTCTGGAGGAGAGAAGGTTTTTCCACCAACATAGAAGAGGATTCTTTACTGTTAGGGCAGTGAGAATCTGGAATTGCTTGCCTGAGGAGGTGGTGATGGCGAACTCAGTCGAGGGGTTCAAGAGAGGCCTGGATGTCTTCCTGGAGCAGAACAATATTGTATCATACAATTATTAGGTTCTGTAGAAGGACGTAGATCTGGGTATTTATTATGATGGAATATAGGCTGAACTGGATGGACAAATGTCTTTTTTCGGCCTTACTAACTATGTTACTATGTTACTATGTTACTATGTTACTATGTTACTATGTTACTATGTTACTATGTTACTATGTTACTATGTTACTATGTTACTATGTTACTATGTTACTATGTTACTATGTTACTATGTTACTATGTTACTATGTTACTATGTTACTATGTTAGCTGCTCCTTTTAAGGCAGGACTGCAATGATGTTGAAATGTGTTTTGGGGGTTAAAGTTCATTTTCTGGGCAAACATTGACTTTGCAAGTACAGTAATTGCTGTTACTCTGATCACTCTGACATTCAGGAGTATATGCAAATTGCCATTAGAAAAAATGAAGCAGACTTTGGAAAAATTAATATTTGTCTCATTCTCAAAATTTTTGTCCATGACTGTAGGTACCGTCACATTAAGCGACGCTGCAGCGATCTAGATAACGATCCCGATCGCTGCAGCGTCGCTGTGTGGTCGCTGGAGAGCTGTCACACAGACAGCTCTCCAGCAACCAACTATGCGAAGTCCCCTGGTAACCAGGGTAAACATCGGGTTACTAAGCGCAGGGCCGCGCTCTGCTTCTCTGCACTGTGTAAGCGCAGCGGCCGGAAAGCACAGCAGTGATGTCACCGCTGTGCTCTGCTTTCCGGCCGGCGCTTAGTGCAGAGAAGCAGAGCGCCGGAGAGGACAGACACCGGAATGTAAGTATGTAGTTTTTTTTTTTTTTTTTTTACATTTACGCTGGTAACCAGGGTAAACATCGGGTTACTAAGCGCGGCCCTGCGCTTAGTAACCCGATGTTTACCCTGGTTACCAGTGAAGACATCGCTGAATCGGCGTCACACACGCCGATTCAGAGATGTCTGCGAGAGTCCAGCGACGAAATAAAGTTCTGGACTTTCTGAACCAACGATGGCACAGCAGGATCCTGATCGCTGCTGCGTGTCAAACTGAACGATATCGCTAGCCAGGACGCTGCAACGTCACGGATCGCTAGCGATATCGTTCAGTGTGAAGGTACCTTATGTCAACCTGCACTCATCTATATCTTAAAGCAGGGGTCCCCAACCTGTAGCTCGGGAGCCACATGTGGCTAGCGGTCCTATGAATTGTGGCTCGTGGCTGTCTGTCAGCTTGGTGCATTAGCTCTAGTTCTAGCAAACAGGTATGAAGAGCACATCTGAATTTTGTGAGCAGCCCTGCACAGAAGAGCAGATCTGGATGCACATATACTCTTCTTGGGGGTTTTGAGATGATTTAAGTATGGTACACTGGAGACAAGATGACACCACCTGTCAGAGGAGGTGTTTGAAGCTGGATGTGACAGTGTCTTGGGAGTGCTTTATAGGAGAATACTGAATGGGGGTATTGTAGGAACCCTTGGATCTTTGTATACTGCTTTGGGGTGATTGATTTTTGTGGAAAAGCTTTGGTTACCATTATGCCTGTAATGTGGGCTTTAATTGCCACTATTGTGAGGGGGGCGGGAGCTGAATGTGGCTCGTGACCCTCTCTCAAGGCTGGATGTAGCTCGCGACCTTCTCTCAGAGCTGACGGTGGCTCTCAAGGCCAGAAACGTTGGGGACCTCTGTCTTAAAGTGACTCTAAAGATTTCATAATTTCTTCCCTTAGGGATTTCTGGAATTTCTGAGCACGGTCCCAGTCCTTTTTTTTTTTTTTTTTTTTAAGACCATTAAGAGTGTACTTATGGTAGAAAACATCTGATCGAAAATGCATATTGTAACTAGTCTTTGCCTCACAAGCAACTACTCTTAATAAAACTGTAGGCAGCGATACGGCTCCTGGTCACTACTGAGGAGGGTCAGGATTATAAGGAGCAGGTATGTGGTGTAAAGTTACAGGTAATCTAGAACAGCAAAAAAAGGTAATGAGGCTCTACTACTCTACATCCTGCCTCTATGGTGAAATGCCGCTCCACCTGCAGAGCCAGTTTATACATAGATTCACCTACAGAACAGAAGAATACAGCTCATGTGATAAAGATGGAAAGAACTGGACCTGTCCTTTGCCTGATCAGCTGCATCTTTTTATGCTTTCATTTCTTTGCTAAATTCTGCATCAAAGGATTTATGGAAAAAATGAACAATTGCATATTCCATGCATAGAGGATCCCACTCATGACCTGTAGCATTTGCATTTTAGGATAGCAAATTTATTTTTAGCCTAGTAGTTTGCAAATCTCATTTAATGAGCACAAAAAAACTGCCACTCTATTTAAAGGGTTTTTCTGGGGACTGAGATTGGTGTGCTATATTACATGGGGTCTAAGGGGTATCGTTTCTCCTTGTGGAGAGTGACATACCATCTCTGGCTTGTCAAGGTAAGGAGGCTTATTCGCCGTGCAACGCTCCTCTGGGAAATTAAATATGCAAATTGCCTCTTCTGAGAAAAAGAGGACTTAAACTCTATAGCGCCACCTATTGGAAGTAGCGATCCTACAAGTCACAAGTCACAGTTGATTGTGACTTGTAGGATCGCTACTTCCAATAGGTGGCGCTATAGAGTTTAAGTCCTCTTTTTCTCAGAAGAGGCAATTTGCATACTATATTACATGTAAATCTATGTTCACATGTCCAGTAGTTGTTTCCATTTTTGGATCCGTTTTTGGGACACTAAATTATTTAGTTCAATAGCAAAATTACCCCTGGCTTTAAATAGGAAAAGGTGTCAAAAAACGTTTACGGTAATTTGTCTCTTTCAGATTCAATCTGCTTTTTTTTTAGCTGGATCAGAAAACAGTCTGCACAACTTGTCAGGCCAAAAAAACTGGATCAATTGTTTCTGTAAATTATAAATGGTTATCTGTTAATGGATCTTCTTTTTTAAGACTGATCCATTAAAAAAAAGGAACTTCATTTTGCATTTGCTTTCAGTAATGGTTCCAGTTTTTTTTTTTTTTAATACTGGATTCGTTACCAAACTGAACAGAACCTTATAAAACATTCTAAGGCCTTCACTTCTCATCAGTTAATATCTTGATTGAGTTGACTAATCCTCCCTTTCATCATCACTCCGCGACATAATTTGTAAGACCGATGATACTGCCGGCTCTTTTTTAAAATCTGACGTACGCTCACGATCTCCCTCTCCGTGAATGCCCAATGATGCCAGCCATGTGTATGATCAAGGCTTCATTGGCACAGTGCCGCCTGATATGGACTGCCACCGAGGAGCTCCACATTTATTGGCAGAAAATGAAAGGTTGTTCTTACAACTCTCATATGCCATCAATAATTACTATGTTTAGCCGGTGAATGATGGGGCTCCTCCACACATATCCGAGTCCGGCGATGATGGTGTCCTTGTAAATCATGCCGTTCACGACCACAAGGATGTGCATCCATTGTGACAGGGAGGATAAGTGTGGGCCTTCCCCTTCTTTTACACTAGCCCTTGTCCCCTACTAGTCAACCACTAATTTACATACCACGAGCACAGCTTCAACGTCTTTTATATTTATCAATTATGAAGGGCTAGTTAGAATGCTGAAAAAGATTGCAAGTACCTATATGGTGACATTTTAAGGACTACGGCAGCATTCTTACTCCTTTTTAAAGGGTTCATATCAGCAATTTAAAATCTATCAACATTGCTGAGGTGTAACGGTGTTGTATAACGGCTAATACTGGGGGTTCCTGACAATTGATCCCCCTTTTATAAGCTCAGATGGAGGAGCTTTGTACAGACATACCGATGGGCAACAGGTTTTCAGGCTTGAGTGTTGAGAGTAAGGCTACTTTCACATTTGCGTTGTGTGACGTACATCGCAATGCGTCGTTTTGGAGAAAAAAAACGCATCCTGCAAAGTTGCCCGCAGGATACGTTTTTTTTCTCCATAGACGTGCATTAGCCGACGCATTGCGACGTATGGCTACACGTTGCATCCATCGTGCGACGAATGCGTCGTGTTTTGGCAGACCCTCGGCACAAAAAAAGTTACATGTAACTTTTTTGTGCGTCGAGTCCGCCATTTCCGACCGCGCATGCACGGCCTGAACTCCGCCCCCTCCTTCCCGTACATTACAATGGGGCAGCGGATGCGTTGAAAAACTACATCCGCTGCCCCCCATTGTTCATTTTTTTCACAACATGCGACGGTACGTTGGACCGACACATGGCGACGGCCCCGTACCAACGCTAGTGTGAAAGGAGCCTAACACTTTTTAGAGCTTTGGTATACATCTGAGAGCTTTACTCACAAGAAAATCCCCGCTACGTCATTTTATTTTAAGGAAAAAAATAGGTAAGCTGTTCCTTGATGAATTAGAACATGTCTATGGCGTTCACCTCGGTGGTAGTCTGGCATTAGCCGAGCTACAGAATGGCATCGGTGGTGGATCTGCCATCTGGTGTCACGGGATCCATGTCGATGTTTATCTTTATTAGTGATTTTAATCAGCCAGGACCATTTTAATTGCCCTAATTCCAGTAAATTATTAGTTACTGTATTTGGCATACCTTCCATGGTCTGCAAGAGCATCAGCGCATCTTGGCTTTACACATAGCATTGCTGCAAATTGAGAAGGTTTCCTCATGGCTAAAATTAGTGCACTGTGAAATGCTTCCTTGCTATCCTAGTTTGTTGCCAAAATTGGCTGAGACGTTTCCCTCCCTATATGTGTGGGGTTACACTCCTTATATGAGGTCAGGGTGGGCTTACCTTACAGCCTGTTCATGGTCTCTTCTTGGCTTTGGAAATGTAAATCTCTTATACAAACACCTTGAAACTACTAAGAGATTTGTGATTTTTTTTTAATTTACTTTTGCTTTGTGCAAGTGTGATAATCAGTGGAGCTATTGCCATAATATATGTGCCCACTATAGGCTGGACTTGTTAATGGGGGAATTATTTTCACTTTTAGAATACACTGCATTTTCTGCCAGTAGTGAAAATCCCATCCTCCCCCCCCCCCCCCCCACAACTTTGGTTTAACAGGAAGGACACTGTCTATGAAAAGGGAATCTGTCAGTAGATTTTTGCTACCTAATCTTATAGCAGCATAATGTAGGGGCAGGGGCCCTGATTCCAGCAATGTGTCACTTACTGGGCTGCTTTGTGTAGTTTTCATAGAATCATTGTTTTCAGTAGAAGATTATCACAAGAGGACTAGTAAACCTGCTGCCATGTAGTCCTCCATATTCATGAGCTCTAACCCCACCACTGATTGGAAGCTTTCTGTTCAAACTGTGCATAGGCAGAAAGCAGGCAATCAGTTATGTGGGTGAGGTTATACAGATCTCAATATTCGGAAAACTGGCAGATCTGCAGCAAAGAAAACATAGATAAAAAAATAGAGAACTGCATTAATAAGTTCAGTAAGAGACACATTCATGGAATCGGGGCCACTGCCTCTACATTATGCTGCACTCAGATGGGGTGGCAAAAACCATTCTCTTTAAAGGGAACCTGTGATAAATATAAATACCATATATTATGTTGGCATTAACCTGCAGCTATAATATAATATATATAATTTTTTTTTTTCATTATTTAGGAATATTTTTTTTTATTTTTTTTTACACATTTGGAAATTTTTTTTTTTACTTTGTCCCAGGGGAGGACATCACAGATCGTTGATTTGACAGTTTGCACAGCACTCTGACAGATCACCGATCTGACTTACAGCACTGCAGGCTTCACAGTGCCTGCTCTGAGCAGGCTCTGTGAAGCCACCTCCCTCCCTGCAGGACCCGGATGCCGCGGCCATCTTGGATCTGGGTCTGGAGCAGGGAGGGAGGTAGGAGACCCTCGCAGCAACGCGATCACATCGCGTTGCTGCGGGGGGCTCAGGGAAGCCCGCAGGGAGCCCCCTCCCTGCGCGATGCTTCCCTGCACCGCCGGCACAGCGCGATCATGTTTGATCGCGGTGTGTCGGGGGTTAATGTGCCGGGAGCGGTCCGTGACCAATCCTGGCACATAGTGCCGGATGTCAGCTGCGATAGGCAGCTGACACCCGGCCGCGTTCCCCCCGTGAGCGCGGCCGATCGCGTATGACGTACTATCCCGTCGGTGGTCATAGGGGCCCACCCCACCTCGACGGGATAGTACGTCTAATGTCAGAAAGGGGTTAATTCTTGAATCATCTGATTTTGTTTGTGTGAGTCTCTTCCTTTTTTCTTTTCAAATTACAACTTATTGCATTCAACATTTATATGCAACAATAAACACAAAAAACAAATACCGAAGTGCCAGAATAAATACATCTTAATCATCATAACACAACTTGTTCAATGCATTCAGGTTGAAAATGCTGAGCAAGCCAAAAGAAAAAAGGTGATCATGTCCTCAGGTGTGATTTTCTAAATACAGTCTCATCCTAATTATATGTTATAAAAGAACCAATATTTTTACCACCTATTTATACATGGAACAATTTTTTCTATTATATCACTAAACATGTCATTTATGAAGTGTTTAAGAAGAATAGTACAGTAGTTAAGTCCTTGTTCTATAAAATATGAACTAATCAAACAATAGTAGGTTTTTACACTGGCCTTCTATCATCAATGTGTCCCTTCTAGTGGGTGAAGTGTCATCTTGTCCATAAGCGCTTACCGTTTCCTTTTGTGTCAGAGTATGTATGGCCTGTCATGGTGTTCGGCTCCACCTGAGTCAGTATCTGACTTTTGTTGGAGAGTCCAGTAGCCACCAGCGCCAATCATATTCACAGGTTACATCACCAGTTATGCCACCCATGGCCGATCTCGTGCCGCCTTCTACCACTGCATGGTCGTCACTGTCTTTATTTTCACTACATGGGATGACAGTCCGGTATTGCTGAGTCCCTGTGATGGGTTCTGCTTCCTGTAACCGATGTTTTCACAAACTCTCCTCCTCCTCTTCGTAGTCCTGGTTTGTACAATACATGAACTGGATGTTAAGAATATTTTTCTCCCTCCATTTGAGGAGTTTCCTGGGTATTAGGATTTGGTGTGAATATGGCCTCTGGAGGCCCGAGCTGCCAGCCGGTCATCTGCTCTGCAGTCACCGTCTACCCCTGGTCATTCTCAGCCCTAACAAAGCTTCTCCTCTGTCCTCTCCTGCTTCTAAGCTTTAAAACATAATAAAATAATACCGTAACATCTAAAAATCATGGATTATTTGGTAAATATGGACCCCACACTTTTAGACCACAGGCTGAACAGATCTTAATTTGAGATTTTCGAACTGGCAGTGTAATATTTTTATTTTTAAAAATATGATCCCATCACGATCCCAGCTTGTATTTTGGTACACATGTGACTAGGAGCATAGCAGGCACATGTGCAGTTTTTGAATTTTTTACATTAAACGTTTTTTTTTTGGAAATGCATTTTTAAGTTTTGCGTTTGCTTTCGCATGGGTAAAATATTATTAAAGATACAGTTGTAACATATCTGATGAAAGCCTGTCCAGTTCTGAGTAGAATGGTGTTTATTTGGTTTCTCTATCTTTTTTCTAGCCTGAGTTATGGGGAGAAATGTAAAGGCAGGCAACACTGAAATTCTCACTTTTTCCAAACTTTGAAAATCAATTTTTAAAAAATAAAAATATCTCGAAATTGATTTTCTTCACATTTTGCATTCTCTGACACACTATTACCAAATAACAAAATCTCAAAAGAATTAAAAATGTAGAGGTAAAAATCATTGGTTCACTTGACATGGAATGATGTGTATGTGTGTATGTATATATACGTATGTGTATATGTATGTATGTATGTATGTGTGTGTGTGTGTGTATATATATGTATATATATATATATATATATATATATATATATATATATATATATATATAATCTCTTTCTTAATATGCTTGCTGACGCCTTATGAAAATTTTATTTTCTGTATCTGCGTGCTTGCCAAGTGATGGAGAACCTGCTTCTCTGCCCTTGTGCAGCCCACAGAAACATGTAGGAAGCTTTTATGATGCTCTGTCTTTGGGTTAGAAATATGTGATGATCTGGTCATACAGATGTAGACTTAAAGGAGTTGTCTTGGACTGTTTATTTTTCCCTATAGGGCCAAGAATTTACCAGCAGTTAGTTGCTATCTTCCTATTTTGCATCGCCGATCTTTGCTCTTGCCCAGGCGCTTCTGTTGCTTACTGTGATGTCATGTCAACAGCGCAGCTACAGTACTTCTCTGCCCCTCTGCTCTGCTGACCATGCATTACTGCTGATGTCATGTTGATTGAAAGCTGGCCCTCTGTGGCTAAGCTGCATTGAGCTGCTGGTTGACCAGCATGAACGATAGAGAAAACCGGAAGAGGAAGAACTGCTCTGTTGAGTTGAGGACAGTTGAAGCATGAATGGCGTGTGACTGCTCTGAGAAGGCGCAAATCAGCGCCTGGCAGAACAGGCAGGTAGTTAGCAACATTCTTTAACTGGCAGGAATGAACTCTGCCTATCCTAGACGTTTATTGTCAGGAAATGTACATCTAGAGTTTATTCCTATGGAACTAGAAGCGAATCTGCTGGGGAAATACCGATGCATTACTGCCATTTTTTTTCTTCCTTGAAGTGAAATCGGCAGCTCTGGCCAATTTATGCAGCTGTTTGCTACAGCACGTGTCAATAAGCTTTTGGGAAATATCATCCACATTTCTTATTATGTATTATGTATTATGCTTTGGATTTTAGGCTTGCAATTCTGCTTCAGAAAATCCCGTGCACATATGGCTTGCGGGAACAAACCTCTAAGGTTGTGCTTGGGTCAGACTTAACCACAGAAATTAATTAAATTTTAATTAAATTATACATTTCCTACAAAATATTATATTTTAATACAAAATTGCATCACGACACCCAATGGTTGTAAAGTAATGGTGGCATCACAATGGGCCAGTTTTTTTTTTTTCAGAAAATGCACAATATTGATTAATTAAAGCACCACTCACTCCAGAGTTTTTTTTTTTTTTAATTTCACTCCTGGAGTGGTTCCCCTGCATGTGACATAGCTTCCGACTTCCAGACACTCAGAAGCTGCACTCACAAGATGACACCATGGGACCGGAGCAGTGCCAAAAAATGGTGAAGACTTTGGTGGGTGTGTATATGACCAGAGGGCTTACATTTTAGGTGCCACTGCAGTGCTGAAGAAAACCCACAACTCTCGAGTGGTGCTTTAAGACTGACATTCTTCATGCTAAGTTCAGTAAGAGTCGAGCTTCTAGAATCTTAGGCTATATTCACACTTTGCGGATTTTGCTGCGGATCCGCAGCGGATTTGACCGCTGCGGATCCGCAGCAGTTTCCCATGAGTTTACATTTCAATGTAAACCTATGGGAAACAAAAAACGCTGTGCACATGCTGCAGAAAAATCCGCGCGGAAACGCTGCGGATTACATTCCGCAGCATGTCACTTCTTTTCTGCGGATTTTCAGCTGCTCCAATAGAAAACTGCAGTTGAAAATCCGCAGAAGAAAACGCAGTAAAAACCGCGATAAATCCGCAGTGAAAACGCGCTGCGGTTTTCACTGCGGATTTTGGAATTCTGCTGCGGAAAAATCCGCAGTGGAATCTGCAAAGTGTGAACATAGCCTTATACTGTGCACAACCACTAGATATGGAGAGAGACAGACACACACACACACACACACACACACACACACACACACACACACACACACACACACACACATATATATATATATCTATAATATAACGCTGGGAGCGTCACTCTGTCCGAAGCCTCGATAGACTGCGCAAGCGCCGGCGCAGTCTAGGCCTCACAGAGCGACGCTCCCGGGAGATCGCGGTGTGCGTTCACACTGAACGCACACCGCGATCTCCCCCGCAGAAGCAGGGACCGCCAGGAGGGTGAGTATCGGACATATTCACCTGTCCCCGTTCCATCGCTGAGCGGCGCCATCTTCCCGGTCTCCTCGGCCTGTGGCCTTCAGTTCAGAGGGCGCGATGACGCGCATGCGCGCCGGCGCCGCCCTCTGACTGAAAAGTCACAGGCCGAGGAGACCGGGAAGATGGCGCCGCTCAGCGATGGAACGGGGACAGGTGAATATAGTAAGTGCTGGGGGGCCTGAGCTGGCGGCGATACCGGCACCTGACCCCCACAGCGCGCCGGTGTCCCCGCCTGCTCAGGCCCCCCAGCACTCGGCGCCGAGCGGGTCAGAGGCAGTATGGGGACGCAGGATGGAGCAGCAGGATGGGGACGCAGGATGGGGACACGGGATGGAGCAGCAGGATGGGGACACGGGATGGAGCAGCAGGATGGGGACGCAGGATGGGGACACGGGATGGAGCAGCAGGATGGGGACACGGGATGGAGCAGCAGGATGGGGACGCGGGATGGAGCAGCACATAAGGATGGGGACGCAGGATGGAGCAGCACATAAGGATGGGGACACGGGATGGAGCAGCACATAAGGATGGGGACGCAGGATGGAGCAGCACATAAGGATGGGGACGCGGGATGCAGCAGCACATGAAAGGATGGGGACGCGGGATGGAGCAGCACATAAGGATGGGGACGCGGGATGGAGCAGCACATAAGGATGGGGACGCGGGATGGAGCAGCACATAAGGATGGGGACGCGGGATGGAGCAGCACATAAGGATGGGGACGCGGGATGGAGCAGCACATAAGGATGGGGACGCGGGATGGAGCAGCACATAAGGATGGGGACGCAGGATGGAGCAGCACATAAGGATGGGGACGCAGGATGGAGCAGCACATAAGGATGGGGACGCAGGATGGAGCAGCACATAAGGATGGGGACGCAGGATGGAGCAGCACATAAGGATGGGGACGCAGGATGGAGCAGCACATAAGGATGGGGACGCAGGATGGAGCAGCACATAAGGATGGGGACGCAGGATGGGAGCAGCGCATGACAGGATGGGGACGCAGGATGGGAGCAGCGCATGACAGGATGGGGACGCAGGATGGAGCAGCGCATGACAGGATGGGGACGCAGGATGGAGCAGCGCATGACAGGATGGGGACGCAGGATGGAGCAGCGCATGACAGGATGGGGACGCAGGATGGGAGCAGCGCATGACAGGATGGGGACGCAGGATGGGTGCAGCACATGACAGGAAGGGGAACGCAAGATGGAGCAGCACATACCAGGATGGAGACAATATACCAATATAAATGCTCGCCACCCGGGCGTAGAACGGGTTCAATAGCTAGTATATCTATATATATATATATATATATATATATATATATATATATATATATATATATATATCTCTATCTATCTATCTATCTATCTATACATATCTGATTCTAACGCATCGGGTATTCTAGAATATGCATGTCCACGTAGTATATTGCCCAGCCACATATGTAACAGGTTAAAAAATAAAAAAGAAACATACTCACCCTCCGAAGGACCCTTGTAGTGCTGGCGCCTGTGTGCGGTGCACGCGGCAGCTTCCAGTCCCAGGGTTGGTATGAGCGCAGGACCTGTGATGACGTCGCGGTCACATGACAGTGACGTCATGGAAGGTCCTTCTCGCATAGCATCTTTGGAACCGGAACCTGCCGCTTGCACTGCCGAGGACAGCACGCACGTCGGAGGGTGAGAATAACCTTTTTTTATTATTTTTTTTTTTTAACATTAGATCGTTTTACTATTGATGCTGCATACGCAGCATAAATACTAAAGAGTTGGTCACACAGGGTTAATAGCTGCGTAACCAGAGTGCGTTACACCGTGCTCCGGTAATACTAATAATAATAATAATTTTTATTATACTGGCATTAACCCTGTGTGAGGGCTGACTGGATAACTGGAGGGGAGTATGGAGCGGGCACTGACCGCGGGGAGGAAAGAGCTGCCATATTGCCGCCGGACTATTGGCGTTTTGCCACGACCAATCAGCGACTTTGATTCCACGACAGACAGAGGCCGCGACCAATGAATATCTGTGACAGAAGAACAAACAGAAAGACAGAAGTGACCCTTAGACAATTATATAGATATATATGTAGTTATATTTAGAATCTCTATCTTTTTCTTTCTTTCTTTCTTTCTTTCTTTCTTTCTTTCTTTCTTTCTTTCTTTCTTTCTTTCTTTCTTTCTTTCTTTCTTTCTTTCTTTCTTTCTTTCTTTCTTTCTTTCTTTCTTTCTTTCTTTCTTTCTTTCTTTCTTTCTTTCTTTCTTTCTTTCTTTCTTTCTTTCTTTCTTTCTTTCTTTTTTTCTCACCTAACGATCCGAGGGCCCCTTGTAGTTGAACATACTCACCATTCTGGTCGGTGCTCCTCAGCGTCCCATCTCTCCGCTTCCTGGGATCCAACGGCAGATGGGCGAGCGGCTGCCGCCATCTTCCTTTCCCAGCGATGCTTTGCGAAATTACCCAGAAGACCTAGCGGTCTCGCGAGACCGCTAAGTCATATGGGTAATTTCGCAAAGCATCCGGGGAACGCCGGAAAGGTCAGAGGCCCTGCGCACTGCAGTACTTTGTCTGCCCTCAACAGGGCAGCGCAAAGCACGCCTGCGCCGGAGCCGTGGCTGAAGATCAGAAGAGGACGTCTTGTAATGAAGATGGAAGGCGCCGCAGCGGACCAGAGACGCCCATACGACCGGACCAGCAGCGGGACCGCCCCTGGGTGAGTATAATATAACGTCTTTTTCTCCTTTTTCAGGTAACATCGGGGGCTTATCTACAGCATTACAGAATGCTGTAGATAAGCCCCTGATGCCGGTGGGCTTACCTCACCCGCGATCTTCGGGGTGACAGGTTCCCTTTAACGTCATACTATAACCAGGGAATCCTCGGCCCCCTCGCTGCAGGTATTTCTCATAGTACATTACTCTACTTTTGTGTAATATGTATAAATTAATGGTTCCTCATTACGGTAATATTTGTAACGACCTTCACTTAATTCATTATTGCAGAAGTGAAAGATAATCCTATTTTCAAATCTCTGCTCTGTATTGGAAGTATGCTCAAATCTGTTAATCTGAGATTCCTGGTAAAGGCTTAAATCCTTTTAATCTACATTCCTTTGTACCAGTTTCACTATTTCGGTGCACGTAAAGGGGAATTGCATCATATTTCTCTTCCAGGTCACGTGCAGAAGATTTGATGTTTGTCCACATTGGAACCACTTTCATGTTAGTAGTTTTTGGTGTTGCCAATAGTTCTGTTTAAAAAGAATCGGACTCCCTCAAAATGCATATTAAACTATTTAAACATTTATCTAGGGGATTTAGCTCCTTTAAGTCATTCTTCAGAATACATTTTAGTGGCTGAAAAATGGACTTTAAATTCATATGGAAAAGACGGTACGTTGATGCCCATTTGTGTGACTTTTTTTGTGTACTATTATGCCCTCAAATTTGCTTTATAATCGTTATTCCTGATCTTGAATGACAGCACTTGCTCTCCAGAGCTCCATTCATGTACCCAACACTGGATGAGCCCAGCGGCACAGTGTCGGTGCGGGCACACTTTGATCCCTGGCATCTCTTTGAAATGTAGCAAGGGGTGGCCCTGGACAGGTGCTGGGGGTCAGAGCACCTGTCCTAATTCACTGTGTGCTGGTGAGCAGAAATGTAGGTTAAAGGGGTTGTCCACTACTTTCATGTAACCCCCCAATGTATCCCCCCAGGGCCCCTATTGCATTGTGTAAATACCTTGCGTTGTCGTTTTTGCCTGTGAGCGGCGCTATGGCTGCAGCTGGGTACGGGTCACATGACCCCCAGACTGCAGCCGCCGCTCATTTCCGCCGACGTCACGTCAATTTCCAGGCTCTGAAAATTGACGTGACGTCAGCAGCAGGCGTGACCAGCCCCCACAGTCTGCAGTCACTCAGCAAAAGTGACTGGGCTGGGGGCGGGGCTGCCTGCAGGGCTGTGCTGGGGGCGGGCGGGGCTATGTGTGCTCACTGCTCACGCTGGGATCTGAGGACAGGGCTGTGCTGGCTCTGCTGGGGGGAGTGCGTGGATGCCTGACGCTGGGGTCTGGGTGCCGGCATGTGCCGCTCGGCGCCGGCGGTCTCCTGTGCCGCTCGGCGCCGGGGGTCTCCTGTGCCGCTCGGCGCCGGGGGTCTCCTGTGCCGCTCGGCGCCGGGGGTCTCCTGTGCCGCTCGGCGCCGGGGGTCTCCTGTGCCGCTCGGCGCCGGGGGTCTCCTGTGCCGCTCGGCGCCGGGGGTCTCCTGTGCCGCTCGGCGCCGGGGGTCTCCTGTGCCGCTCGGCGCCGGGGGTCTCCTGTGCCGGGTTGTTGGTGTGTGTGTGTGTGTGTGTATGTATATATATGTGTATGTATGTGTGTGCAGGCATCGTCCGATGGGACTACAAGTCCCATCGGGCTCTGCCTGCTACACTGACAGTGACTGGCACATTAGCCAATGATGGGACAGTTGTAGTCCCATCATCCGGCTAATGTGTTGAATGAAAAAAAAAAAACACTCAGTACATACATACAACACACACCATGTAACATGCGACGGCATGCACCATGCGACGACATGCTACATGCACCATGCGATGACATGCACCATGCTACATGCACCATGCTACATGCACCATGCGACGACATGCTGCATGCACCATGTGACGGCATGCGACATGTACCATGCGACGACATGCACCATGCAGCGACATGCACCATGCAGCGACATGCACCATGCGACGGCATGCAACATGCACCATGCAGCGGCATGCGACATGCACCATGCGACGACATGCACCATGCGACGACATGCGTCATGCACCATGCGACGGCATGCGACATGCACCATGCGGTGACATGCACCATGCGGCGACATGCTACATGCACCATGCGCTGGCATGCACCATGCGACGACATGCAGCGGCATGTGACATGCACCATGCAGAGGCGTGCAACATGCACCATGCAGCGGCATGCGACATGCACCATGCGACGACATGCACCATGCAACAACATGCGCCATGCGACGGCATGTGACATGTACCATGCGACGACATGCTACATGCACCATGCGATGACATGCACCATGCGACGACATGCACCATGCGACGACATGCACCATGCGACATGCTACATGCACCATGCGCCGGCATGCGACATGCACCATGCAACGACATGCACCATGTGACGACATGCGACATACAGTACATACATACTACAGACATACAGTACATATAACATAGAGTACATACTCACCATCACTTGTCACTTTGTTCCCCGAAGCCATTGTCACCTGTAAAAAATATTAAAATAATAAACAAACAATATACTCCCTGTCCGCAGAAATCCAATTAAAACGAGTGTCCCACGACGATCTCCCGTGGAGAGCAGGAGCATCAGTTGATGCGACCACTCTCCAGGGGCTCCAGGAACACAATGATGGAAGGTATCCTTCCATCATGTATTCCTCACAAGGTATTCCTACGCCCCTGTGAGAAAATAGTCCCTAGTCTCACTATTGGCATTGCTGGGTGAGACATTTTCCCACGCAGCAATTGCCATAAAGTGAGACCAGTGAACTAGAGTAACCTCAGTGATGCACTGCAGGAGCCATTGTCTCCTGTCAGTGTGTCACTGAGGGTCCTATAGAGCAGTGACATCACCCGATGTCACTGTTCTATAGGGGAGATCGTCGTGGGACACTCGTTATTAATTGGACTGCGTCGGACAGGTAGTATACGGTTTATTATTTTACTTTTTTTTGCAGGCGCAGAAGTATGGTAAGTATGGTTAAATGAAGAATATTAAAATATTTTTTTCCAAATGTGTGTGTTTTATTAACCCTTTCTTACTATTGGATTAGTAATGGATAGGCGTCTTATTGACGCCTCTCCGTTATTAACCCGGCTTCATGTCACCTTACAATAGCAAGGTGACATTAACCCCTTATTACCCCATATCCCACCGCTACTCGGGAGTGGGAAGAGAGGGGCTAAGTGCCGGAATTGGCGCCATTTCTGGGATGGCTGCGGACTGGTATTTGTAGCCGGGGGGGGGGGCCAATATCCATGGCCCCTCTCTAGGCTATGAATATAAGCCCGCAGCTGTCTGCGTAGCCTTTCTGGCTATAAAATATAGGGGGACCCCACATCATTTTTTTGGGGGGGTCCTCCTATTTTAATAGCCAGTAAAGGCTACGCAGACAGCTGCGGGCTGATATTCATAGCAGGCTACAAATATTGGCCCCCGGCCGTCGGCTTTCCCCCTCTGGCGCAGAGAATTGCACGGGAGCCCACGCCGTTTTTTTCTTTATTTTTAAAAAATTCAACGCTCATTAAGGCCTCTTTCACTCTTGCGTCGGTACAGGTCCGTCGCTATGCGTCGGGCCGACGTACCGACGCACGTTGTGAAATTTGTGTACGAAGTGGGCAGCGGATGCAGTTTTTCAACGCATCTGCTGCCCATTCTGAAGTGCGGGGAGGAGGGGGCGGAGTTTCTGCCGCAACGGCCAAAAAAACGTTCACTTGAACGTTTTTTCGTGCCGACGGTATTCCAAAACACGACTGATCCGTAGCACGACTGACGCGACTTGTGGCCATCTGTCGCTAATACAAGTCTATGGGTGAAACGCATCCTGCGAGCACATTTGCAGGATCCATTTTTTTCCACCGGGATGTTTTTTTTCCGCCGGATCCGTTTTTTTCCGCCGGATGTTTTTTTTTTTTCCACCAGATCTGTTTTTTCCACCGGATCCGTTTATTTTCGCCGAATCCTTTTTTTTACGCCAGATCCGTTTTTTCTCATAGAGTTGTATTAGCGCCGGATTACACCTGATGGCCACACGTTTCATCCGTTTTTGGCAGGATACGTCAAAAAAGCTGTTTCCGCCGGACGGAAAACACATACAGAGAAACGGTTTTTCGGTACGTCGAAAAAATGCACAGCGACGGATCTAGCAAAAAACGGATGAAACGTGTGGCCATCAGGCGCTAATACAACTCTGAGAAAAAACGGATCCGGCAAAAAAAAAAAAGGATCCTGCAAATGTGCTCGCATATAGTATATAAGACAGTCTCCCCCATAGAATATAATATACCCCACATAGTATATAAGACAGCCTCCCCCATAGAATAGAATATACCCCCGCAGTAGTATATAACACAGCCACATCTATAATATAACACTGGGAGCGTCACTCTGTCCGAAGCCTTTATAGACTGCGCAAGCGCCGGCGCAGTCTGGACCCCACAGAGTGACGCTCCCAGGAGATCGAGGTATGCGTAAACACTGAACGCACACCACGATCTCCAACGGAGAGGCAGGGACGCGCCAGGAGGGTAAGTATAAGCTATATTCACCTGTCCCCCGTTCCAGCGCTGCGTGCGGCTCTGTCTCCCGGGTCCTCTGCCTGTGATTTTCACAGTTCAGAGGGCGCGATGACGCGCTTAATGCGCGCTGCCCTCTGACTGAACAGTCACAGCCAGAGGACCGGAAGAAGTGGCGTGCAGCGCTGGAACAGGGGACAGGTGAATATAGCAAGTGTCGGGGGCCTGAGCTAGCGGCAATACCGGCACCTGACCCCCACAGCGCGCCGGTGTCCCCGCCTGCTCAGGCCCCCCAGCACTCGGTGCCCAGCGACGATAGGTGAGTATGTTATTTTTTTTATATATATATATATATATATATCTATATATCGCAGCAGCATACGGGGCATATAATACTATGAAGCATCTTATGGGGGCCATCAACATTTATGGAGCAGTGTATGGGGCATATACTATGGAGCATGTTATGGGGGCCATGAACCATAATGGAGCAGTGTACCGGCCATATGCATGGGAGCAGCAAATTACAGAACGGTGGCGCAGGATGGGAGCAGCACATGTCAGAATGGGGCTGCAGGATGGCAGCAGCACATGACAGAACAGGGGTGCAGGATTTGAGCAGCACATGACAGGATGGGGGCGCAGGATGGAGCAGCACATGACAGGATGGAGACCATATACCAATATAAATGCTCGCCACCTGGGCGTAGAACGGGTTCAATAGCTAGTAGTATATAACACGGCCTCCCCCATAGAATATAATATACCTCCCATAGTATATATCAAAGCCCGCATATAATATAGCACAACTTGCATAGTATATAGCACAGCCCATGTAGTAGTATACAGCACAGCGCGGGTCGTAGTATATACAGCACAGCCCGAATAGTAGTTTACAGCACAGCCCGTGTAGTAGTATACAGCACAGTCCGGGTCGTAGTATATACAGCACAGCCCGCGTAGTAGTAAATACAGCACAGCCCGCGTAGTAGTATATACAGCACAGCCCGCGTAGTAGTATACACAACACACAGCCCACACAGTGGTATATACACAGCACAGCCCACACAGTGGTATATACACAGCACAGCCCACACAGTGGTATATACACAGCACAGCCCACACAGTGGTATATACACAGCACAGCCCACACAGTGGTATATACACAGCACAGCCCACACAGTGGTATATACACAGCACAGCCCACACAGTGGTATATACACAGCACAGCCCACACAGTGGTATATACACAGCACAGCCCACACAGTGGTATATACACAGCACAGCCCACACAGTGGTATATACACAGCACAGCCCACACAGTGGTATATACACAGCACAGCCCACACAGTGGTATATACACAGCACAGCCCACACAGTGGTATATACACAGCACAGCCCACACAGTGGTATATACACAGCACAGCCCACACAGTGGTATATACACAGCACAGCCCACACAGTGGTATATACACAGCACAGCCCACACAGTGGTATATACACAGCACAGCCCACACAGTGGTATATACACAGCCCACACAGTGGTACATACACAGCCCAGCCCACACAGTGGTATATACAGCACAACCCACATCTCATCCCCCCGATAATGGCTCCACACTCTCCTCACCTTTCCTCTTGCCCGCGCTGCTCCTGGCTCCTGTCTCGGCGGCTGCAGTCTGCCCGGGACACAGCAGGTGTGCGATGATATGACGTCATCGTGCACCCGCAGTGTCAGAGGCAGAGCGGGGAATGATGGGAGAGGGAGCGTCAGCGGACGCTCTCTCCTCCATCATTGCATTGAACTATACCGGCGTCATGGACGCCGGTATAGTTGAATGCGGCGGCGGCACTGGCGGGAGTAGGGGGGAAAGAGTGCAGCGGCCCACTACTGGCACCGGCCCTTCTGGCATTTGCCAGAAGTGCCCGATGGCCAGTTCGGCCCTGGTCACCACCCACACACTTCCCTCCTCCTGAACTGCAGCGTTTCTTGGACCCACATCCGCAGCAAAACTGCAGATATTTTCTACATCTCAATGAAAGTTTGAGGCCGGAGTCACACTACAGCGAGATACGGCCGAGTCTCGCAGGTTAAATACAAGCTCTGGCACCGGCACTCCGGAGCGGAGCGTGCGGCTCCATGTATTGCTGTGCGGCTGCACGCTCCGCTCCGGAGTGCCGGTGCCAGAGCTTGGTTTTAACCTGTGAGACTTGGCCGTATCTCGCTGTGTGTGATCCCGGCCTAAGGGTGCAGAAACGCTGCAGTTCGGCACAAAAGAAGTGACATGCTGCGGAGAAAAAAAAAAGCTGCGTTTCGGTGCGGCCTTTTCCGCAGCATGTGCACAACAAGTCTGCGGCTCCCATAGACTTACATTGGTTGTGCACTACAATGCGGATTTGCTGCAATTCTGTGCGGCAAAAAACGCTGCGGATCTGCAATCAAATCCGCAACGTGTGCACACAGCCTTAGCATTTAGTGAGCCTAGCAAAAAGGCAAGCAAAAAACAAGTGTGGGATTGCACTTTTTTTGCAATTTCATCGCACTTTGAATTTTTTTCACATTTCCTGTTACACGACATGGTGAAACCAATGGTGTCGTTCAAAAGTAGAACTTGTCCCGCAAAAGATAAGCCCCCACATGGCCATATTGACGGAAACATTATGGCCCTGGAAAGAAGGGGAGCGATAAACGAAAAAAGCTCCAGGGGTGAAGGGGTTTAGAAACATGGATATGGACATATCTATGGAAATAGATATATAGATATATCTGCATGTATCTATCTATCCCATATCTATCTAATTCTATCCATCTGTCTGTGTCTATCTATCTATCTATCTATCATCTCTCTATCCCATATCTATCTATCTATCTATCTATCTATTATCTCTCTATCCCATATCTATCTATCTATTATCTGTCTGTGTCTATCTATCTATCATCTCTCTATCCCATATCTATCTATCTATTATCTGTGTCTATCTATCTATTATCTCTCTATCCCATATCTATCCTATCTATCTATCTATCTATCTATCTATCTATCTATCTATCTATCTATCTATCTATCTATCTATCTATCTATCTATCTATCCCATATCCATCTATCCCACATCTATCTATCTATCTATCTATCTATCTATCTATCTATCTATCTATCTATCTATCTATCTATCTATCTATCCCACATCTATCTATCTATCTATCTATCCCATATCTATCTATCTCTCTATTTATCTATCTATCTATCTATCTATCTATCTATCTATCTATCTATCTATCTATCTATCTATCTATCTCTGTGTGTAATGGAGTGTGGGTTGGACAAATGTAAAAGAGGAGTTGGACAGAAATGACACCACTAGAGTTGAGCGACCTTGACCTTTTTAGAGTCGAGCCGGGTTTTGCGAAACCCGACTATGTCCAAAGTCGGGTCGAGTGAAATCGGCCGATTATGACGTAAAGTCGGGATCGACCGAAACACGAAACCCAATGCAAGTCAATGGGGCAGCATAGTCGGCAGTGAGTGGGGGCCAGGAAAACACCTAGAGTGCCCATTTTAATGTCAAAACCATCCATTCTTCTTAATGAAGCTTGTCAAGCGTAATTTACCTTAAAATAATTGGAAGGCATTTGAAATTGGGGGTCATTTGGCTAAAGTTGTGGGGGGTAGGGCTGGTTCAAGTAATTAGTGGGCCCAGTAAATCTGGACCACGTCACGGCAGTGGAGCAGGGAGAGGTAAGTATTTCAACTTTGCAAGTGCTGTGATCCTGAGCAAGCAGGGGGGGCCCACTCGTTGGCATTGGCACTGGCACAGGGCCCCTCAAAGTACAGCGGTGTGTTTGCACGGCGGGGGCGCCTCCCACCGGCAGCAACACTTTTGCGTACTATGAGAGGCCCTGTGCCAGTGACGTCGCCAACTAGTATTCCTCCCCCCACCTGATGAAGGAACCTGCACTTTCATCTGCACCTTCCTCTTTGTCCCCGTGTAAGGTGGTATGGTATGCGGGAAGAGCAACCTGACTTTCAGCAGGGTCACAATGTTGTTGTGTAGCGTGCACGGGGAATGTTGCGTTATGGGTCAATGTACCAGCAGACTCATCTATCACTGGCTGGGCAATGGGCACGATGAAGTGGAAACACAGATATAGGCCCAAAGAAGAAAGTGGGCTAAATGCAGTTCAAAATTGGTAACACAGGAATAACCAGGGGGCATTGCAGTGGAGGACAACTGGAATGAGAGGCTGACACAGAGAGTAGGGCCAAATCAGTAAGTAGTCGAAATGCAGTTCAAAATTGGCAACCGTAGTAAACAGGCGGCACAGCTTTGTTCAGTGGAGGAGAACAGCAAGGAGTGGCAGACACCGATAGTAGGCCCCAACCCAACTAGTAGGCCAAATGCAGTCTAACATTAACAACTACTTAACGAGAGGCTGAAAATGGAATTTCAGGACAGGAAACCAGGAGAACAGCAAGGAGTGGCAGACACCGATAGTAGGCCCCAAACCAACTAGTACGCCAAATGCAGTTGTTCCATTTAACCACAATTTAATGAGAGCCTGAAGATAGAAGCTCAGGAAAGGCAACCTGGGGAACACCTTGGAGTGTAACACACCATCTCTCTCCACCCCATACCCATTTTGTAGGCCTAATGCTGTGTACTTTTCTACAACTACTAAACGAGAGTCGGAAGACCGAAGCAATGGCAAGGAAACCTGGGGAACACCTTGGAGTGTAACACACCATCTCTCTCCACCCGATACCCATTTTGTAGGCCTAATGCAGTGTAGTTTTCTACAACTACTAAACGAGAGTCGGAAGATCGAAGCAATGGCGAGGAAACCTGGAGAACACCTTGGAGTGTAACACACCATCTCTCTCCACCCCATTCCCCATTTTTTAGGCCTAATGCAGCCTACTTTCCGACACCTACTAAACGAGAGCATGAAGATCGAAGCTCAGGAAAGGCAACCTGGGGAACACCTTGGAGTGTAACAACAACCTCTCTCTACACCACGGAAGGGCTGATTCTTAGGAAGGAAGGCTGTTGTAAATAAGCATTGCGCGCCCGAGGGTGATTATATTCTTATTCGGTATCTACTCACCCTCGGACGCGCCATGCTTCTTGATTTGTAATTAATGTTTATTTGCAATGTGCTTTTGACTTACTCAATTATTTTTTTAATTATTGATTTTATTAAATTAATAGTTTAACATCTTATTGGAAATAATTTAAAGGAGACGCGACAGGACAACACTCGGTGGATGCCATATCTGTGTTAACAACTCCAAAAAAACCTTTCAGTTAACTTCTTGCAGGAGAAAGTAATTGTAGCTGGTGGACCTTTTAGTACAGTTCCAGATTTTTGTTGTGTGTTTGTTTTTAATGTTAAAATGTCTGCATTTGAGATCTCAACACGATCTTATTTTTTATAATCAAAATAATTATTTTTTTATTTTAAGATGTTGGTTCAAGGGGTACACGGGCAGCAGTAGACAGGTCAGTGGAGGCCTAGTGGAAGGAGGGACCGCAGATGCGCCACTGTTTCACCCATACACAATTTGTAGGCCTAATGCAGCGTAGTTTCCAACAGCTAGTAAACGAGAGCCGGAAGATCGAAGCTCAGGAAAGGCAACCTGGGGAACACCTTGGAGTGTAACAACAACCTCTCTCTACACCACGGAAGGGCTGATTCTTAGGAAGGAAGGCTGTTGTAAATAAGCATTGCGCGCCCGAGGGTGATTATATTCTTATTCGGTATCTACTCACCCTCGGACGCGCCATGCTTCTTGATTTGTAATTAATGTTTATTTGCAATGTGCTTTTGACTTACTCAATTATTTTTTTAATTATTGATTTTATTAAATTAATAGTTTAACATCTTATTGGAAATAATTTAAAGGAGACGCGACAGGACAACACTCGGTGGATGCCATATCTGTGTTAACAACTCCAAAAAAACCTTTCAGTTAACTTCTTGCAGGAGAAAGTAATTGTAGCTGGTGGACCTTTTAGTACAGTTCCAGATTTTTGTTGTGTGTTTGTTTTTAATGTTAAAATGTCTGCATTTGAGATCTCAACACGATCTTATTTTTTATAATCAAAATAATTATTTTTTTATTTTAAGATGTTGGTTCAAGGGGTACACGGGCAGCAGTAGACAGGTCAGTGGAGGCCTAGTGGAAGGAGGGACCGCAGATGCGCCACTGTTTCACCCATACACAATTTGTAGGCCTAATGCAGCGTAGTTTCCAACAGCTAGTAAACGAGAGCCGGAAGATCGAAGCTCAGGAAAGGCAACCTGGGGAACACCTTGGAGTGTAACAACAACCTCTCTCTACACCACGGAAGGGCTGATTCTTAGGAAGGAAGGCTGTTGTAAATAAGCATTGCGCGCCCGAGGGTGATTATATTCTTATTCGGTATCTACTCACCCTCGGACGCGCCATGCTTCTTGATTTGTAATTAATGTTTATTTGCAATGTGCTTTTGACTTACTCAATTATTTTTTTAATTATTGATTTTATTAAATTAATAGTTTAACATCTTATTGGAAATAATTTAAAGGAGACGCGACAGGACAACACTCGGTGGATGCCATATCTGTGTTAACAACTCCAAAAAAACCTTTCAGTTAACTTCTTGCAGGAGAAAGTAATTGTAGCTGGTGGACCTTTTAGTACAGTTCCAGATTTTTGTTGTGTGTTTGTTTTTAATGTTAAAATGTCTGCATTTGAGATCTCAACACGATCTTATTTTTTATAATCAAATTAATTTTTTAAATATTTTATTAGGTTGGTTCAAGGGGTACACGGGCCGCAGTAGACAGGTCAGTGGAGGCCTAGTGGAAGGAGTGACCGCAGACAGGCATCGAAGGCCTAAAATATTAACACATGGCTGTAGGCAATTTTAAATTGGTTCCAGGGGTACTTGGGCAGCAGTGCCCTGGTCAGTGTAGTAGTAGTTGAAAGAATGTACCGCAGACAGGCATCGAAGGCCTAAAATAAAAAAATTGGGCTGGCTGTAGGCAATTTTAAATTGGTTCCAGGGTTACACGGGCAGCAGTGGTGTGGTCAGTGGAGGCCTAGTGGAAGGAGTGACCGCAGACAGGCATCGAAGGCCTAAAATAATAACACATGGCTGTAGGCAATTTTAAATTGGTTCCAGGGTTACACGGGCAGCAGTGGTGTGGTCAGTGGAGGCCTAGTGGAAGGAGTGACCGCAGACAGGCATCGAAGGCCTAAAATATTAACACATGGCTGTAGGCAATTTTAAATTGGTTCCAGGGGTACTTGGGCAGCAGTGCCCTGGTCAGTGTAGTAGTAGTTGAAAGAATGTTCCGCAGACAGGCATCGAAGGCCTAAAATAAAAAAATTGGGCTGGCTGTAGGCAATTTTAAATTGGTTCCAGGGTTACACGGGCAGCAGTGGTGTGGTCAGTGGAGGCCTAGTGGAAGGAGTGACCGCAGACAGGCATCGACGGCCTAAAATAATCACACATGGCTGTAGGCAATTTTAAATTGGTTCCAGGGGTACACGGGCAGCAGTGGTCTGGTCAGTGGAAGTCTAGTGGAAGGAGTGACCGCAGACAGGCTTCGAAGGCCTAACATAACAAAAATGTCAAAACAATGGTATTGTCAGTGCCAGTCATTGAAGGATGTCAGCGCCTAGACTACACATTGGTGAAGCTGTGAGAGATAATTTTGCTAGTGGTAGAGCACTGTTTGAGCTGGGGGGGGGGGGAACTGGCTTGTGGCCGGCGGTACAGGCACAGGGCCCCTCATATTACAACGGTGAGTCTGACGTTGGGTGCGCACCACCACCGCCAGAGACACTTTATTGTACTATGAGGGACCCAGTGGCAGTGCCGTCGACCAAAAGCGGGCTCACCCACCTCTTCAGACAAACAGCACTCTCAAGGGTCCAAGCGCAAAGTGGCGATAGCACGACCCCGTGTGGGGAGTTTGGCCATTTCGTGAGGTGGAAACATGTCGTATGCTGGACAATCAGGTGAAGAAAATTACGAGATTGGAAAAGTCATTCAGAATAGTCCACAGGCAAGACCTTTTCATAGGAAAGCTAGGTGTCAGCCGGGCAGGGTGGGGCAAAAGATTTTGAAATCCAGTTGTGGTTCATTTTAATGAAGGTTAGATCATCTACATTTTGGGTAGACAGACGAGTCCTTTTTTCTGTTAGTATTGAACCTGCAGCACTGAATACTCTTTCTGATAGGACACTAGCTGCCGGGCAAGCAAGCTCCTGCAATGCATATTCTGCCAATTCTGGCCAGGTGTCTAATTTGGATGCCCAGTAATCAAATGGGAATGACGGTTGAGGGAGAACGTCGATAAGGGATGAAAAATAGTTTGTAACCATACTGGACAAATGTTGTCTCCTGTCACTTTGAATTGATGCTGCAGTACCTGTCCTGTCTGCGGTCCTAGAAAAATCACTCCACAACCTGGTCAGAAAACCCCTCTGGCCAACGCCACTTCTGATTTCTGCCCCTCTAACACCTCTGGTCTGCTGGCCCCTGGAGCTCGTGTGAGAACGATCACGGGCGCTGTGTGCAGGGAATGCCAGAAGCAAACGGTCAACAAGAGTTGATTGTTTTGTTGCTAATATTAGTTCCAAGTTCTCATGTGGCATAATATTTTGCAATTTGCCTTTATAGCGAGGATCAAGGAGGCAGGCCAACCAGTAATCGTCATCGTTCATCATTTTTGTAATGCGTGTGTCCCTTTTGAGGATACGCAAGGCATAATCCGCCATGTGGGCCAAAGTTCCCGTTGTCAAATCTGCGGTTGTGCTTGGTTGAGGGGCAGTTGCAGGCAAATCTACGTCACTTGTGTCCCTCAAAAAACCAGAACCCGGCCTTGCCACGCCACCAATTTCCCGTGCCCCCGGGAAAGCTTCCTCATTAAAAATATACTCATCCCCATCATCCTCCTCATCCTCCACCTCCTCTTCGCCCGGTACCTCGTCATGTACACTGCCCTGACCAGACAATCGCTGACTGTCATCAAGGCTTTCCTCTTCCTCTGGTGCAGACGCCTGATCCTTTATGTGCGTCAAACTTTGCATCAGCAGACGCATTAGGGGGATGCTCATGCTTATTATGGCGTTGTCTGCACTAACCAGCCGTGTGCATTCCTCAAAACACTGAAGGACTTGACACATGTCTTGAATCTTCGACCACTGCACACCTGACAACTCCATGTCTGCCATCCTACTGCCTGCCCGTGTATGTGTATCCTCCCACAAAAACATAACAGCCCGCCTCTGTTCGCACAGTCTCTGAAGCATGTGCAGTGTTGAGTTCCACCTTGTTGCAACGTCTATGATTAGGCGATGCTGGGGAAGGTTCAAAGAACGCTGATAGGTCTGCATACGGCTGGAGTGTACAGGCGAACGGCGGATATGTGCGCAAAGTCCACGCACTTTGAGGAGCAGGTCGGATAACCCCGGATAACTTTTCAGGAAGCACTGCACCACCAGGTTTAAGGTGTGAGCCAGGCAAGGAATGTGTTTCAGTTGGGAAAGGGAGATGGCAGCCATGAAATTCCTTCCGTTATCACTCACTACCTTGCCTGCCTCAAGATCTACAGTGCCCAGCCACGACTGCGTTTCTTGCTGCAAGAACTCGGACAGAACTTCCGCGGTGTGTCTATTGTCGCCCAAACACTTCATAGCCAATACAGCCTGCTGACGTATGCCAGTAGCTGCCCCATAATGGGAGACCTGGTGTGCAACAGTGGCAGGTGCGGATGGAGTGTTTGTGCGACTGCGGTCTGTGGACGAGCTCTTGCTTCTGCAGGAGGACGAGGAGGAGGAGGAGGAGGAGGGGGTGCGAACGGCTACAGACAACTGTTTACTAGACCGTGGGCTAGGCAGAACTGTCCCAAACTTGCTGTCCCCTGTGGACCCTGAATCCACCACATTTACCCAGTGTGCCGTGATGGACACGTAACGTCCCTGGCCATGCCTACTGGTCCATGCATCTGTTGTCAGGTGCACCTTTGTGCTCACAGATTGCCTGAGTGCATGGACGATGCGCTCTTTAACATGCTGGTGGAGGGCTGGGATGGCTTTTCTGGAAAAAAAGTGTCGACTGGGTAGCTCGTAGCGTGGTACAGCGTAGTCCATCAGGTCTTTGAAAGCTTCGCTTTCAACTAACCGGTAGGGCATCATCTCTAACGAGATTAGTCTAGCTATGTGGGCGTTCAAACCCTGTGTACGCGGATGCGAGGCTAAGTACTTCCTTTTTCTAACCATAGTCTCATGTAGGGTGAGCTGGACTGGAGAGATGGAGATCGTGGAACTAGCGGGGGTGCCGGTGGACATGGCAGACTGAGAGACGGTGGGAGATGGTATTGTTGCCGCCGGTGCCCTAGATGCAGTGTTTCCTACTACGAAACTGGTGATTCCCTGACCCTGACTGCTTTGGCCTGGCAAAGATACCTGCACAGATACAGCAGGTGGTGCGCTAAATGGTGGTCCTACACTGCCGGAAGGGATGTTGCGTTGATGACTAGCTTCATTGGCCGAGGGTGCAACAACCTTAAGGGACGTTTGGTAGTTAGTCCAAGCTTTCAAATGCATGGTGGTTAAATGTCTATGCATGCAACTAGTATTGAGACTTTTCAGATTCTGACCTCTGCTTAAGGAAGTAGAACATTTTTGACAGATGACTTTGCGCTGATCAATTGGATGTTGTTTAAAAAAATGCCAGACTGCACTCTTTCTAGCATCGGATACCTTTTCAGGCATTGCAGACTGAGCTTTAACCGGATGGCCACGCTGTCCTCCACCAGGTTTTGGCTTTGCCACGCGTTTTGGGCAAGATACGGGCCCGGCAGATGGAACCTGTGGCGATGTTGATGCCTGCTGCGGCCCCTCCTCCTCCTCTGCTTCAGAACTGCTGCCGCCTGCACCCTGTTCCCCCAATGGCTGCCAATCGGGGTCAAGAACTGGGTCATCTAATAACTCTTCTTGTACCTCCTGCGCAACTTCGTCTGTGTCACCGTGTCGTTCGGTGGTATAGCGTTCGTGATGGGGCAACATAGTCTCATCAGGGTCTGATTCTTGATCAGCACCCTGCGAGGGCAATGTTGTGGTCTGAGTCAAAGGACCAGCATAGTAGTCTGGCTGTGGCTGTGCGTCACTGCACTCCATGTCAGATTCAATTTGTAATGGGCATGGACTGTTAACTGCTTCACTTTCTAAGCCAGGGACGGTATGTGTAAAGAGCTCCATGGAGTAACCCGTTGTGTCGCCTGCTGCATTCTTCTCTGTTGTTGTTTTTGCTGAAGAGGACAAGGAAGTGACTTGTCCCTGACCGTGAACATCCACTAACGACGCGCTGCTTTTACTTTTACCAGTTTCACGAGAGGAGGCAAAAGAGCTAGAGGCTGAGTCAGCAAGATAAGCCAAAACTTGCTCTTGCTGCTCCGGCTTTAAAAGCGGTTTTCCTAATCCCAGAAAAGGGAGCGTTCGAGGCCTTGTGTAGCCGGACGACGAACCTGGCTCCACAGCTCCAGACTTAGGTGCAATATTTTTTTCCCCACGACCACCTGATGCTCCACCACTACCACTACCCTCATTACCAGCTGACAATGAACGCCCCCGGCCACGACCTCTTCCACTAGACTTCCTCATTGTTTTAAAAACGTAACCAAACTAACGTTATTTGTTGCAGTCACACAACTTACACGGTGAGCTATAACTTCAGTATGATTTAGCTACCCCTTTACAGGTTGGTGAGACCACCGCGAAAATCAGGCACAATGTTACACACTCTTTTTTTGGTGGCTGCAAATTAGAGAGATGCCCCACACGCAGGACTGTCACTGAAGCACAAATGTTAATATTAATGTCACACTATTATTTGTTTTTTATTTTTATTTTTTTCAGGAACACTTTAGAAACCCCCCCAAAAAAAAAAGAAATTTGATTTTTGCAGGGAGAATTTAGAAAACAAATGTAACAAACTATATGCTTTCTATGGGCCACTGAGTGAGAGATGACGCACACAGGAATCAGGAGTGGCACACAAGCCCAGAGGCCAATATTTTTCTACCAATGATTGATGGAGTTATTTTCTCTGGTAGATTTTGGAACCCAAATCAAGGAAAAAAAATATAGGCTTTCTATGGACCACAATTGGAGAGAGAGAGAGAGAGAGAGAGAGAGAGAGAGAGAGAGATGGCACACCCAGGAGTCAAGACTGGCACACAAGCAGAAAGGCCAATATTAATCTCCCACTGTTTTTTTTTTTTTTTTTTTTTTTGTCAGGGAGACTTTAGAAAAAAAAATAATAAAAAAAATATGATTTTATCAGGAAGAATTTAGAAACCAAATAAAATAAAATGATTTTTTCAGGGAGAATTTAGAAAACAAATAAAACCAAAAATAGGCGTTCTATGGCCCACTGACTGAGAGATGACGCACCCAGGAGTCAAGACTGGCACACAAGCAGAAAGGCCAATATTAATCTCCCACTGTTTTTTTTTTTTTTTTTTTTTTTTTCAGGGAGACTTTAGAAAAAAAAATAATAAAAAAAATATGATTTTATCAGGAAGAATTTAGAAACCAAATAAAATAAAATGATTTTTTCAGGGAGAATTTACAAAACAAATAAAACCAAAAATAGGCGTTCTATGGCCCACTGACTGAGAGATGACGCACCCAGGAGTCAAGACTGGCACACAAGCAGAAAGGCCAATATTAATCTCCCACTGTTTTTTTTTTTTTTTTTTTTTTTTTCAGGGAGACTTTAGAAAAAAAAATAATAAAAAAAATATGATTTTATCAGGAAGAATTTAGAAACCAAATAAAATAAAATGATTTTTTCAGGGAGAATTTACAAAACAAATAAAAACAAAAATAGGCGTTCTATGGCCCACTGACTGAGAGATGACGCACCCAGGAGTCAAGACTGGCACACAAGCAGAAAGGCCAATATTAATCTCCCACTGTTTTTTTTTTTTTTTTTTCAGGGAGACTTTAGAAAAAAAAATAATAAAAAAAATATGATTTTATCAGGAAGAATTTAGAAACCAAATAAAATAAAATGATTTTTTCAGGGAGAATTTACAAAACAAATAAAAACAAAAATAGGCGTTCTATGGCCCACTGACTGAGAGATGACGCACACAGGAATCAGAAGTGGCACACAAGCCCAGAGGCCAATATTTTTCTACCAATGATTGATGTAGTTATTTTCTCTGGTAGATTTTGGAACCCAAATCAAGGAAAAAAAATATAGGCTTTCTATGGACCACAATTGGAGAGAGAGAGAGAGAGAGAGAGAGAGAGAGAGAGAGAGAGAGATGGCACACCCAGGAGTCAAGACTGGCACACAAGCAGAAAGGCCAATATTAATCTCCCACTGTTTTTTTTGGTTGTTTTTTTTTTTTTTTTTCAGGGAGACTTTAGAAAAAAAAATAATAAAAAAAATATGATTTTATCAGGAAGAATTTAGAAACCAAATAAAATAAAATGATTTTTTCAGGGAGAATTTAGAAAACAAATAAAACCAAAAATAGGCGTTCTATGGCCCACTGACTGAGAGATGACGCACCCAGGAGTCAAGACTGGCACACAAGCAGAAAGGCCAATATTAATCTCCCACTGTTTTTTTTTTTTTTTTTTTTTTTTTCAGGGAGACTTTAGAAAAAAAAATAATAAAAAAAATATGATTTTATCAGGAAGAATTTAGAAACCAAATAAAATAAAATGATTTTTTCAGG
Organism: Ranitomeya imitator; assembly: GCF_032444005.1. NCBI lineage: Eukaryota > Metazoa > Chordata > Amphibia > Anura > Dendrobatidae > Ranitomeya > Ranitomeya imitator. Next base: position 380,443,419 of record NC_091287.1, on the reverse strand, counting down.
GAGAATTTACAAAACAAATAAAACCAAAAATAGGCGTTCTATGGCCCACTGACTAAGAGAGAGAGAGAGAGATGGAACGCTTAGTACTGGCACACAAGCCCAAAGGGCAATATTAATCTCCCTTTTTTTTTCCAGGGAGAATTTCTAAAACCCCCCCCAAAAAAAAAATAGGCTTTCTATGGCCCACTATTTGTGAGAGAGATGGGACGCTCAGGACTGGCACAGATGGCACGCTCAGGACTGGCACAGAAGCCCAGAGGCCAATATTAATCTCCCTTTTTTTCTGGGAGAATTTATAAAACCAAAAAAAAAATTAAATAGGCTTTCTATGGCCCACTATTTGTGAGAGAGATGGCACGCTCAGGACTGGCACAGATGGCACGCTCACAACTGGCACACAAGCCCAGAGGCCAATATTAATCTCCCTTTTTTCAGGGAAAATTTATAAAACCAAAAAAAAAATTAAATAGGCTTTCTATGGCCCACTATTTGTGAGAGAGATGGGACGCTCAGGACTGGCACAGATGGCACGCTCAGGACTGGCACAGAAGCCCAGAGGCCAATATTAATCTCCCTTTTTTTCTGGGAGAATTTATAAAACCAAAAAAAAAATTAAATAGGCTTTCTATGGCCCACTATTTGTGAGAGAGATGGGACGCTCAGGACTGGCACAGATGGCACGCTCAGGACTGGCACAGAAGCCCAGAGGCCAATATTAATCTCCCTTTTTTTCTGGGAGAATTTATAAAACCAAAAAAATATTTAAATAGGCTTTCTATGGCCCACTATTTGTGAGAGAGATGGCACGCTCAGGACTGGCACAGATGGCACGCTCACAACTGGCACACAAGCCCAGAGGCCAATATTAATCTCCCTTTTTTCAGGGAGAATTTATAAAACCCCAAAAAAAATAAAATAGGCTTTCTATGGCCCACTATTTGTGAGAGAGATGGCACACTCAGGACTGGCACACAAGCCCAAAGGCCAATATTAATCTCCCACTGTATTTTTATCAGGGAGAATTTATACACCCCACAAAAAAAAATACAGAAAAATGAAAAGGCTTTCTATGGCCCACTATGTGAGAGAGATGGCACACACAGGGATGGCACTCTAGCAGAAATGCCAAATTGCCAATCTTAATCTCCCACCAAAAAAAAAAAAAAAAAAAAACAGGGAATGTCCTACAATTACTATCTCCCTGCCTGCAGTAATCTCAGCCAGGTATGGCAGGCAGCTACTATCTCCCTGCCTGCAGTAATCTCAGCCAGGTATGGCAGGCAGCAATAAGGAGTGGACTGATGCACAAATGAAATAAAAAGTGTGGACAAACAAAAAAGATAGCTGTGCAGAAAGGAAGGAACAAGAGGATTTGTGCTTTGAAAAAAGCAGTTGGTTTGCACAGCGGCGTACACACAGCAATGCAGCTATCAGGGAGCCTTCTAGGGCAGCCCAATGAGCTACAGCGCTGAGGGGAAAAAAAAAAACTTCCACTGTCCCTGCACACCGAGGGTGGTGTTGGACAGTGCAAATCGCTGCAGCACAAGCGGTTTTGTGGTTAATGGACCCTGCCTAACGCTATCCCTGCTTCTGACAAAGCGGCAGCAACCTCTCCCTAAGCTCAGATCAGCAGCAGTAAGATGGCGGTCGGCGGGAACGCCTCTTTATAGCCCCTGTGACGTCGCAGACAGCAAGCCAATCACTGCAATGCCCTTCTCTAAGATGGTGGGGACCAGGACCTATGTCATCACGCTGCCCACACTCTGCGTTTACCTTCATTGGCTGAGAAATGGCGCTTTTCGCGTCATTGAAACGCGACTTTGGCGCGAAAGTCGCGTACCGCATGGCCGACCCCGCACAGGGGTCGGATCGGGTTTCATGAAACCCCGACTTAGCCAAAAGTCGGCGACTTTTGAAAATGTTCGACCCGTTTCGCTCAACCCTAGACACCACAAATCTTTTTGAAGAGAGAGGAGGGAGGGGTGTGGGTGTGTTTTTGGAGGGGGTGTGCTAGATTCGGGCTTAGTGGCATTGCAAAGCATCATGGAACTTGTAGTATTAGGTCACAATAAGGAAGTAGTCGATTAACCCCATGAGAGCTGAATCCAGCACTGAAGATGTGCTGCTACAGCATGATAACAGCTAATATTGCTAAAATAAACACAGTAGATGTTTTCAGTGGCACATAATAGCAAGATTTATGAAAAAAAAAAAAAAACTTTATAGTAGTGGATAACTTCTTTAAGTTCAGGCGGTGTTCGCTCTGCATATGAATTATGTCGATTTCTCTGCCACTAAAATGTATTCTGCTGATTATGATCCCCCATTTAAATGTTTAGGTAGTTACATTTACACTTTGCGGGTGACAGTCCCTTTAAGGCTGTGTGCACACGTTGCGTTTTTTTCGCGGTTTTTCCCAATAAAACCGCAAAAAAAACGCATACAATAAGCATCCCATCATTTAGAATGAATTCCGCATGTTCTGTGCACATGATGCGTTTTTTCCCCGCGAAAAAAACGCATCGCGGTAAAAAACGCAGCATGTTCATTAATTTTCCGTTTTTTTTGCGGATTTCCCACTACAAAATGCATTGGGAAGTGTCCGGAAAAAACCGAGGCAAAAACGCGTCAAAACCGCGGCAAAAACGCATGCGTTTTTTTTGCGGATTTCTTGCAGAAAATGTCTGGTTTTTCTCAGGAATTTTCTGCGAGAAATCCTGAACGTGTGCACACAGCCTAAATGTTGTACAACATGTATGTATTTTCTTGTGGCAACAGTGAAACCCATGATCTGAGCGTAACCTAAGCTGTCTTGGTGGACTTAGAATTTCTTAAGCTTCATTCATATCTAGCAGTGATTTTGTAGTTTTCATGCCTGGAAATGTGGCACAAAGTGTGCAGTAGTGGTCATGTGAGCGTTAATCAAATCTCATCCACACAAATATTTTAGTAGGAATTGACTTGCACTACAAGGTGTTAAATTCTCCTGTCATGTTCTGATGCTTTATGTTCATGGGTTTGTCACATATTATTCCTATTTGAGTTCAGTGGGGAAGTTAAAAACTACAACAAAACCCATTTATAGGGGCTGATAAAAACACTCAATTATCATGCGCTGTAACTACGCTTTCGATCACTCAGCAAATGAGCAAAATGATTTTTCGTCAAGCGATCAGACTCTTACGCTAGAATAAAATGCATTATTATCAGGACATTGTACTCTGAAAATCTGATGTTCTGGGAACAAATTGATAATTCTTTCCGTCATAGAAAATATTAAGAATCTCTGAAGTCACTCACATGTCCCCCTCTCTCCTTTTTTTTTTTTTTTTCCTCACACCAGTAAGGCTACGTCCCCAGTGTCAGTAATCGGCACGCTTTGGACACAGCACATGTCTGCCGGCTTTTGAACGCAGGTGATTCCGCATGTGTTCATTGAACTGTGCGGAATCACCACTTCCAAAACATTGGACGGGTGAAATTTCATGCTGCTGTCTGGGAAGACGCGCTGCATGTCCGTCTCCGCAGATAACCCGTGGGCGTCTGTGCACGCATAGTGGAGATGGGATTTCTTGAAATCCCATCCACTATGCTGTAACATCTGGCCATTGCGGGTTGGACACTGCGGATGTACGCAGCGTCCAACCTGCAGCGTTTAATAACTGTGGGAACATACCCTAAGGGTGACTGCAGTGAAATTCTCCCGGTGAACTCGCCTCTGCACCGTGCTACTTTCTCACAGTATTAGCAGGGAGCCCACAGAGGTCACCTGAGTTCAGCCTGGCTGTGACTGCAGCCTCAGGGACATCACCCCTAATCTCTGAGGCTGCGCTCGCAGCAGCTCATTCCCCAGTGGTTCTCAGCCTGGACGGTCGTATCTTGGCACCGTCCAGGTTGAAAACGAATTATCCCCCAGACATAGATTACGGCGTGGGACACAATGACTGAAAGGAGAGAGTTATGGTTGTTTTTTTTTTTGTTTGTTTTATTACAGAAGACGAGTGCTTCAGTGGAAGTAAGGGTTAGGTGAGTATAACTGTGTTATTTTTAAATAAAACAAAATACAGTTTTACTTTTTTATTTGAAACAAAAGACTTAGGCTATGTGCACACATTGCGGTTTTTGACGCTGCGGATTCGCAGCAGTTTTCCATGCGGTGTACAGTACCATGTTAACCTATGGAAAACAAAAACCGCTGCGGAAAAAAATGCGCGGAAACGCTGCGGTTTATTTTCCGCAGCATGTCAATTCTTTGTGCGGAATCCGCAGCGGTTTAACACCTGCTCCATATTTATAAAACCGCAGTTGTAAAACTGCAGTAGAATCCGCACAAAAACCGTAGAAAATCCGCAGGAAAAACGCAGTGATTTTGCCCTGCGAATTTATGAAAATCAGTGCGGAAAAATCCGCACACCAGGGCCCAGCGTGGGCACATATCCTTATACTCTGGCTGTACATTTATTTACCATACGACTATAGCATTAGTAATGGATAGTTGTCTTATACACTCCTCTCCATTACTAATCTGTGGGCTTGATGTCACCTGACAATACAAAGGTGACATCAACCCCACAAATATTACCCCACTTGCCACTGCTACAGGGCAAGTGGAAAGAGTCGGGCAAAGCACCTGAATTGGCGTATCTAATAGATGCACCTTTTCTGAGCAGCTGCGGGCTGCTATTTTTAGGCTGGAGGGGCCAATATTCATGGCCCCTTACCACCCTGAGAATACCAGTCCCCAGCTGCTGTCTGCTTTAGCAAGGCTGGTTGTCAAAAAATGCGGGGACCCCCAGCGTTTTTTAAAATGATTTATTTAAATAATTAAAAAATATAAATTAAAAAAAGTGTGGGGGCCCTTCCATTCTTGATAACCAGCCTTGCTGACAGCTGAGAGTTTTGCCTGGCTGGTTATCAAAAATACGGGGGAATCAACACAGGGTTTTGTTTTTTTTTAATTATTTACATTGCAGGAGCGACTGATGAATATACCCATCAGCCGCTCCTGCTCTCACTGTTATTAGCTGCAGCAGGTGTCGGATGATGGGAACGGTAGGACCATCAGCTGACACCAGTGACTGGAGGTAAACTTTAGATCTCCGATCACAGCTGAGCACTCTCGCTGTCTTGAAAGCGTGGGAACCGCAGCTCTCTGATCGGCGGGGATGGTTTCACGGCCGATCAGAAGCAGTGTTTGCCGTGCTGTCATGCATATGACAGCGTGTCATGCACTGTATTGTCAGGCCCCCCGTTCAAGTGAATGGGGTCCACTGCTCAGTGTCTCTGCTGGATACCAGGCTGTATGGATGCATCATGCAACCATGCAGCCTGCAATCTAGAGGTAGCAGAGCAGAGTGTGAGGTCACAGCCTGCTGTTCTTGACTTTTCTGCAGCAAATACGCTGCAAAAATAGTCAGAATGCGCACTTGCAGAATTTTTTCACCATCCATTCAAGTCAGTGGGTTAAAAACGCTGAAAGTGACATGCTCTGTCAAAAAAATGCTGCAATGCCCAAAATCCTGATGACAAAAGTGTCTGCATTAGATTTCTGAAATCTCATAGACTTTGCTGGTACTGTAAAAAAGCAGCTGAAAATTAGCATAAAAAGCAGCATAAACGCCCAGTGTTAATATACCCTTAAAAATGCCAGGATTAGATCACTGGGAGAAAAGGAAAAGTGATGCTCTGTTTTTACCCAGTAAGGCTACGTTCACATTTGCGTTCTGCCAGGCTGCGTCGGGCGCAGCCGCGGCGACGCATGCGCCCCTATATTTAACATGGGGGCGCATGGACATGCGTTTTGCGATGCATGCGTTTTTTGGCCGCAAGCGTTAGGGCGCAGAGGACGCAGCAAGATGCAATTTTTTTGCGTCCAAAATTCGGCAAAAAAGGACGCATGCGTCACAAAACTATGCGTTTTAGCGTGCATTTTTGTGCTTTTTTGTTTGCGTTGTGCGTTGTGTCGCCGACGCAACATCGCACAACGCAAATGTGAGCGTAGCCTAACAGCCACATACTAAACTGGTACCATATTAATCCCTTTCTCCACTGACTAAATTACCTGTTATCAAATTCATATGTTAACTTTTTTTTTTTCCACTTTTCTGCTGGCATATTGTCTATACAGACATTTAAGGGAGCACTCGCATGAAGACTTTATTTTTGTTACTAAATCTCTGTATGTAGTGTGATAGGCGTGTTACTTTTCTCACCTACCGTGATCCTCTCCAGTATCCAGCACTGTTCTGCTCCTCTTTTCAGTGACCGTCACTCTTCAGACTATCCAGCGCACTCTATGTGAGCCAGAAGTCTGTTATAATGCCTCGTTCTGATGCTTTTAGACTTGCATTGTAAAAGCCACTTCTGGGTCACACACGGCGCAGCAGTAGCGGGAGACTGAAGAGTGGTGACGCGATGACCCTGGAGGTCCTTTCCACCTCTAACATTCCATAATGTCACTCAGCAGAGGAGCAGGACGGAGCCGGATACTGGAGAAAGTGGCGGTAGGTGAGTATATGATCGCACATACACAGATTTAATTTAAACATTTTTTTTTCGTGGAGTGCTTCTTTAAGGAAAATAATCACCCTCCCCCACCTGCATCAGCATAGACCAACACAATTAATATTAGGGTGTTTTTGAAGACAGATGTTTCATACACAAGTCTCTAAACATCCTGTTGTAGATTGTTGCAATAAATCTACCTTCATCTGGGATAAACTCATATGCCCTATGTCACATTTTGAGTTTGTTTTTTAGGCAGAAAACTGATGGAGGGATTAAGTTCCCCCAACAGATTTTGTGATCAAAGATTTTTTCTATGGGATTTTAACCTTTGTGCTTTTATGTCTTTAGGTCCATTTACAGATGTTGTCACCACAAACCTCAAGCTGCGAAATCCATCTGAGAAGAAAGTATGTTTCAAAGTGAAAACTACAGCACCACGACGCTACTGTGTAAGGCCAAACAGTGGCACTATTGATCCCGGGGCCACAGTGACCGTTTCAGGTATTGTTTCTGAAAGAGTCTCATGATTCTGCCTTAAAAGATCTTTTTACTTCGATGTATAAATGACCTATTTCATGTATTTTCACCAGTGGTTACTAATCTTTATTTTCTAATCCTTCTTTCCTTGCTGTAATAGAAATCCGCCCTCCATGCACTAACTTGCTTGGAAACACGTGGTTGACTTTTCATATAGCAGCCAATGTGGGAAGGCAGAGAGCAGTAGACTGGATTAGTAATTGAGGGAGTAGACACCATGACCCAATCACAGACACAACACTACGGACATGGTGCGCCACCTATTCTATGGAGTAATAGCGGGGTCTGTCTGGATCCACTAAGGAATCCGTCATTTTACCAGAAAAAAATAGCGCTGCACAGACTTTTTTTCTTTTAAATTTGCTATTTGTCACTTTCTGACTGAGCTTCTGATGCCAATAAAACCCCTTTTAAATTATTTTCATGTTGAAGTTAGAATCTGTGTAGGAAACTGACACAACTGACAAAACGTCTCTGCAGCGCCTTTTTATTTTTTTTATTGGAGCTAGACAGACCAGATCATAAGTCCATAGGATACATGTTACACTATCGGTGTTGTAAAAGGGAACCTATCACCCCCAAAATCGAAGATGAGTTAAGCCCACCAGCATCAGGGCTTATCTACAGCTTCTGTAATGCTGTAGATAAGCCCTTGATATATCCTGAAAGATGAGAAAAAGAGGTTAGATTATACTCATCCAGGGGCGGTCCTGCTGCGGTCCAGTCCGATGGGCGTCGCGGTCTGGTCCTAGGCCTCTAATCTTCTTACGATGACGTCCTCTTCTTGTCTTCACGCTGCGGCTCTGGCGTACTGATCTGCCATGTTGAGGGCAGAGCAAAGTACTGCAGTGCGCAAGCGCCGGCCTCTCTGACCTTTCCCGGGACCTGTGCACTGCAGTACTTTGCTCTGACATCAACAGGACAGACAAAGTACGCCGGAGCGTGAAAACAAGAAGAGGACCTCATCGTAAGAAGATGGGAGGCCCCGGACCGGACCACGACGCCCATCGGACCAGACCGCCCCTGGGTGAGTATAATCTAACCTCTTTTTCTCCTCTTTCAGGATACATCGGGGGCTTATCTACAGCATTCCAGAATCCTGTAGATAAGTCCCTGATGCTGGTGGGCTTAGTTCATCTTTGATTTTGGGGGTGGCAGGTTCCCTTTAATGTCATAGATCCAGTCTAGTACTTTCTGCCTACCAACGTTGGCTGCGTAAACTGACTCACTTGATAGGTCCTAGTGTGGACGAAAAGTGGAAGGGAAAATCCACTCTTCTCCTACAGCATGGCACCTTACCTCCCTTCTACAGCCTGCATTTCCCGAAGAGCTTTTGGCTTCCTCTTGTGGCAAGCATCACTTTCCAGCTGCAGCCTGTTAACAGTCACGTGACAGCCCCCGATGGAAGAGGAAGCCAGGAGTCTGAGGAACGATTCAAGCGGTAGAACGGAGCTCCAGCTGTTGTGGTTTTTTACTATTACAAACTTCCTTAGTGGGCTCAGGTTGGATCGAACGTATTGGATAAATCTGAGCTCTGCTCTAATAGAGCTGATCTGAAAAACAGCAGGGAAACATCATATTTTTGTTTTTGAGATGCGTTTCCTTTTTAGTGTATGACTGGTCATGATGTCAGTTTCTACATCCAATAGCCATGTTTAGTCTCTCAACATGTTTATGCTTTTATGACTTAGTGCTGTATCATTGAATTACATGGGTTCTCATGAAGACAGCCCTCACATGTTGTCCTATTATGGCACCCCTTTATGGACCGTAATGGAGAGCCGTTGTGTACTAACATCTCGTTTAGTCACCTTGAGCCGTCCTTGTATTACATGGATGGCCATTCAATGAAAACTGCAGGTGAAATGCCGGTCACAGCTAGTCTGCAAGATCTAAATTAAAAAAGAAAGAAAAAAGAACGGCACTGAGTAGCGTGCTTTACTCACTCGTGTGATAGTGGTCTCTGAATCACAGGCATCAATGCAGGAACACAGTTCACGGTATTGAAGGTGCATGACATGAAATGCACATGAGGAAATCCAATAGAAGAAAGAAAAAAAGATGCAGCAACACTTCAAAATACAGTGGCGAGAAAACTTTAGTCCTTTTATTTCAAGTGAATTGCATGGACAAGGTTAAACAAGCAGGTACAGGGCAGATGATACAGGCAGAGAAACAGGACGACTGCCGTTTCGCGTTGTGCACGCTTCCACAGGTCCAGATAGACAAAATAGTATGTCATTTCCTTTAAACCAATGCACATGTTGATATTTGCATATCATTAAACAGCACCTGTGTCGATATTTGCATAAAAGTCAAAAAGTGCTATGAAATGAGACAATTCAATGAAAACATTCATATGAAATGACAAAACATATTAAGAATAAAAACATATTACATGTTACCTCTAGAGTGGGCTCCTGCTCCACAGTTCGACTCCACGTCAGTCCAAGGTCCACAAGGTCGATGGTCTCATAGTGCTTCCAGGACGACTCCACTCCCAGGAGCCTCCAACACTGACCGTCCAGGTCGATGGTCTCCTAGTGCTTCCAGGACGACTCCACTCCCAGGAGCCTCCAATACTGACCGTCCAAGACCTACAGTACACAGGCTACTCAGTGCCAAAGCCCAACCATGTGCTATTCAGGAATTCCCAGGATTTCCAACACAGGCTTCCAGGGCCATGCACTTGGACCATTCAGATCCAAACACAGGAACATGTGACCCACACCCTGGTCACATTATATACCTTTTAACCACTCCCCTGGGTGGGAGTGTGGATGTGTGGCTAGTTTGTCCCGCCCATCTCACATAACTAGCCTAGTAAGTCTCCCTTCATAACTATACAAACTCTTGAGGGACTACAGGTCCCAGAACAACAACATTGCATCAGACTTACCACGCAGACTCCCTCTGCGACACACATCGGCCATTCACAACTCTGCCAGTCACCGTTTTATCACATTTATGCCTCCAAGCGCATCTTGAAGCGCACACAGCGCCCCCTGGCTGTAACACTGGTCACTGCACCACACAACTGACTACATAGTGATGCGTATTCACGTTCATTCTTTGATGTCACCAACTTTAACAATTTCAGGGAGCGTTCAAGATGTATAGCCTCCCACGCTTTTAAAAATTCAGGATCATCTTGAAATTGTGAAGGTTCTTTAAAAATTCTTAGACCTCGCGGTACTCTTTCACAACCAATGTAAGATTTTAAAGATTCAGTAGCCCAAAACATTCTGACCTCTTTGTCGGCCAAAAGCTGAACCTTAGATTCCAAAGATTTAGTGCTGATTACTTCTAATTCATCTTTTGTGTTGCAGTCAACGAAAAAATTACCTGCATCTGCCCGACCTAGCAAGAGTCTATCTCTCTGCATGAGCCTCATCGGAGATATTATCCACTTCCATTATAGCAAAATGGTGTTAAAATCCACCAGATTAAACAAGTAAAATGCAATAAATGCATAAAAAGAAAAAAAAAAAACAGCACTGAGTAGCGTGCTTTACTCACTGGTGTGATAGAGTGGTCTCTGAATCACAGGCATCAATGGAGGTGGTTAAATTGCCACCTAGTGGAGGGGACCACAATAGAATCCTTCTAAGACAGGAGGCAAAATGGATCCTTTGCACTAATGCGCAAGGCCCGCTTGGATTAAATGAAAGGTTAGACTTTTCATGCTTTCTATAGAATCTGTTTGGTTCAGTTTGGTTTGTGCTGTTTAAATTCTGCAGTCAATGGAATATGTTTTTATTCTTTAATATGTTTTGTCATTTCATATGAATGTTTTTATTGAATTGTCTCATATTTTATAGCACTTTTTGACTTTTATGCAAATATCGACACGGTTGCTGTTTAGTGATATGCAAATATTGACGTGAGTTGGTTTAAAGGAAATGACATACTATTTTGTCTATCTGGACCCGTGGAAGCGTGCACAACACGAAACGGCCGTCGTCCTGTTTCTTTGCCTGTATCATCTGCCCTGTACCTGCTTGTTTAACCTTGTCCATGCAATTCGCTTGAAATAAAGGACTAAGGTTTTCTCGCCACTGGATTTTGAAGTGTTGCTGCATCTTTTTCTTTCTTCTATTGGATTTCCCGTTCTGCTAGGAGCAAATGGACACAGAAATCACAATTCTGAAAGGGTTCTCCTCTGATTAGACAGTGTGCAGCAGAACACAACCCTTGGTCTGTTGGGGAGGTAAAATTTGTGCCTTCTGGGTGTTTTGAAGAGATTGCCCCACTTCACCACACAAATAAACAGAGCTACTACTAGATGCACTTTTTGGAAACTCTTGAAATGCTGTGCTATCCTGGAGTCCTTGTTCAGGGTATTGATTTTAAAGCATGTGCTGTAGGTAGTTTAAAGTCCTTTCTGGTGTCAGATTCCCTTTTATGTTTTTCATCTCCTAGGCAAATATTAAAGTTTAAACTTTTATTTGATGTTCTTGTAGTTTTGTGGAGTCACATGAAATTCATGAGGCAGGAAATCTCCTTAATGATCATGAAATAGAATAACATGCTGCACTAATTCAGAAAGAATATCTCATGAGAAGCAGATCTTCGAATAATTAAATCATAACTGGCTGTAGTGATTTTCATTTGTGATCTTGGACGATAATGGCTACCTTCTGTGTATGACCTGATTATTTGTATCCTCTACATGAGTTTTTTCTATCCTATAGACGTCATTATACTGAGGGGAAAATAAGTGTTTGATACACTGCTGATTTTGCAAGTTTTCCCACTTACGAAGAATGGAGAACTCTGTAATTTTTATTGTAGCTACACTTCAACTGTGAGAGACCGAATATAAGAATAAAATACAGAAAATCACATTGTATGATTTTTACATAATTCACATTTTATTGAATAAAATAAGTATTTGATGCAATAGGAAAGCAGAATTTAATATTTGGTTCCGAGACCAGTTTTGCAATTACAGAAGTCAAACATTTTCTGTAGTTCTTGACCAAGTTTGCACACACTGCAGCAGGGATTTTGGCCCATTCCTCCATACAGATCTTCTCCAGATCTTTCAGGTTTTGGGGCTGTCGCTGGGCAACTGTAAGTTTTAGCTCCCTGGAAAGATTTTCTGTTAGATTCAGGTATGGAGACTGGCTAGGCCTCTCCAGGACCTTGAAAGGCTTCTTACGGAGCCACTCCTTAGTTTCCGTGGCTGTGTGTTTTGGGTTATTATCATACTGGAAGACCCAGCCACAACCTATCTTCAAAGATCTTACTGAGAGAAGTAGGTTGTTGCGATACATGACCCCATCCATCTTCCCTTCAATACGGTGTAGTCATCATGTCCTTTTTGTAGAAAAGCACCCCCAATGTATGATGTTTCCCCCACCATGCTTCACGGTTGGGACGATGTTCTTTGGGTTGTACTTATCCTCCTTCTTCCACCAAACATGGCAAGTAGAGGTGATACTAAAATGTTCTATTTTGGTCTCCTCTGACCACATGACCTTTTCCTATGTCTGCTCTGGTTCCTCCAGATGGTCATTGGCGAACTACAAACAGGCCCCGACATTTGCTGGCGTGAGCAGGGGAACCTACAACTCCTGGGCATGCTCCTGATGAGTCCAACTCCTGGACAGTCTGTGGTGCAACGTGACGTTAATGAATGGTGCGAGACATGAGATCCCAGATGTGTTCAATCGGATTCAGGTCTGGGGAATGGGCGGGCCAGTCCATAGCTTCAATGCCTTCATCTAGCAGGAACTGCTGACACACTCCAGCCACATGAGGTCTGGCTTTGTCCTGCATCATTAGGAGGAACCCAGGGCCAACCGCACCAGCATATGGTCTCACAAGGGGTCTGAGGATCTCCTCTCGGTACCTAATGGCAGTCAGGCTACATCTGGCGAGCACATGGAGGGCAGTGCGACCCTACAAAGAAATGCCACCCCACACCATTACTGACCCACTGCCAAACCGGTCCTGCTGAAGAATGTTGCAGGCAGCAGATCGCTCTCCACGGCGTCTCCAGACTCTTGTCACATGTGCTCAGTGTGAACCTGCTTTCATCTGTGAAGAGCACAGGGTGCCAGTGGTGAATTTGCCAATCCTGGTGTTCTGTGGCAAATGCCAAGCGTCCTGCACGGTGTTGGGCTGTGAGCACAACCCCATCTGTGGACGTCGGGCACTCAGACCATCCTCATGGAGTCGGTTTCTAACCGTTTGTGCAGACACATGCATATTTGTGGCCTGCTGGTTATTTTGCAGGGCTCTGGCAGTGTTCCTCCTGTTCTTCCTTGCTCAAAGGCTGAGGTAGTGGTCCTGCTACTGGGTTGTTGCCCTCCTATGGCCCCCCTCCACGTCTCCTGGTGTACTGGCCTGTCCCCTGGTAGCAGCCCCAGCCTTTGGACACTACGCTGACAGACCGCAAACCTTCTTTCCTCAGCTTGCATTGATGTGCCATCCTGGTTGAGCTGCATTACCTGAGCCACTTGTGTGGGTTGTAGAGTCCGTCTCATGCTACCATGTGTGAAAGCACAAGCAACATTCAAAAGTAACCAAAACATCAGCCAGAAAGCATTGGTACTGAGATGTGGTCTGTGGTCCCCACCTGCAGAACCACTTCTTTATTGAGGGTGTCTTGATAATTGCAAATTTCCATCTGTTGTCTATTCCATATGCACAACAGCATGTGAAATTGATTGTCAAATAGTGTTTATTCCTAAGTGGACAGTTTGATTTCACAGAAGTTTGATTTACTTGTAGTTATATTCTGTTAAGTGTTCCCTTTATATTTTTTAAGCAGTGTATGTATTTGTGTGTATACATGTGTTTGTGTATATGTATGTATGTGTGTATCTTACAAAATTAAAATATCAAAAAGTTGATTTATTTCAGTTCTTCAATACAAAAAGTGAAACTCATATGTCATTACAAATAGTGATCTATTTCAAGTGTTTATTTCTGTTAATGTTGATTATTGTGGCTTACAGCCAATGAAAACCCAATAGTCATTATCTCAGTAAATTAGAATATAACACCAGCTTCAAAAAATGATTTTAAAACCTGAAATGTTGGCCTACTGAAATGTATGTTCACTACATGTACTGTATACTTGGTCAGGGCTCCTTTGGTATCCATTACTGCATCAATGCGGTGTGGCATGGAGGCGATCAGTCTGTGGCACTGCTGAGGTGTTAAGGAAGCCCAGGCTGCTTTGATGGCAGCCTTCAGCTCGTCTGCATTGTTGGGTCTAGTGTGTCTCATCTTCCTCTTGACAATACCCCATAGATTCTCCATGAGTTAAATGTCAGGTGAGTTTGCGGGCCAATCGAGCACCGTGATACTGTTGTTTTTAAACCAGATATTAGTACTTTTGGCAGTGTGGACAGATAATATAATAATAATAATAATAATAATAATTTTTATATAGCGCCAACAAATTCCGCAGCACTTTACAATTAAGCGGGGACAATTTAAACAGTGACATTAGGGGTGAGGTCCCTGCTTGCAAGCTTACAATCTACAAATGCCAAGTCCTGCTGGGGACATTTTCATCTCCAAAAAGCTTGTCTGTAGAGGGAAGCAAGAAGTGCTGTAAAATTTCCTGGTAGACGGCTGCGCTGACTTTGGTCTTGATAAAACACTGAACCTCCACCAGCAGATGACATGGCTCCCCAAACCATTACTGATTGTGGAAACTTCACACTAGACCTTCAGCAGCTTGGATTGTGTCTCTCCATTCTTCCTCCAGACTCCGGGACCTTGATTTCCAAGGTCTAGTGTAAATTTCGGGCTTGATATATGCGTGTTTTTTTTTTTTTTTTTTTTTTTTTTTTTTATACATTTCTGGCCAACCCACTCGTCACTCAGCGAGGATAAAACTTTATTAGTTTTAGGTCTCCACAATCACCAGGATAAGGATAAGATACCGTACAATCCTACCATTCGTTACTGAGGGCTGTCTGTAAGAGCAAGTTTAATAGTTTTAGTTTAAGGTTGTGATAGATTTGCTCTAGGTAACTATTTCTTTGTTTCTTTTTAAAACAGTAATGTTACAGCCGTTTGACTATGATCCAAATGAAAAGAGTAAGCACAAGTTCATGGTGCAGACCATTTTTGCCCCATCAAATATAACAGACATGGAAACGGTGGTAAGTAAAAATGATATATTAATATAATGGTTTTTCGGATCCCGTACGTCTCATCGACGTACACTAAAGCGACTAGTAGTTGAACAGCAGTACTAGAACGGCTGCTACAGTATATGCTGCTGTGCTGTTCCAGCTCAGTACACTAAGTTCTTCTGCCAGTTACAGCACCAGATATGAGAAAATTGGCGTGGGTGCCAGGTTTTGAACCCACTCGGATCCAACATTATAACCTGCTTTGTCTTCTAGGAAGAAGGGGCTTTGGTCACTTTTGAATTTCCTTTACAAACTGCCATCAGGCCCTTGCCTGATGTGTAGTTCCTTCACAGTGATGAGTTTGAGCATGTGCTCCAAGGCAGAAAGTGCCCCACTCTATTGTTGTGAGCTCCTGAAAACCGACATTTTGGATCAACAGAATGGTTGCATGGCTGGGCCAAACCTCCAGGCTGGTAGCACAAGCAGCTTTGCCTCTTCAGCATGGGAAAAGCACAGGGGACTGTAGCTTACCGATCAGCAAACTGGTCAGCTTCAGCATCATGTAAGCAGGCTCTGAAGCCCAACTTTTTTTTTTTTTTTTTTTTTTTGATCTGAGCTCCAAATTACCAAATTGAGCCAACCCCATGAGCTGCAATAAAATATTACACAATAAATATTTAATAATAATCATCTTTATTTTGTTTAGCGCTAACATATTCTGCAGCGCTTTACAGTTTTGCACACATTGTTATTGCTCTCCCCGATGGGGCTCATGTGACCCGCTCACAATCTAAATTCCCTATCAGTATGTCTTTGGAATGTGGGAGGAAACCGGAGAACCCTGAGGAAACCCACGCAAACCCGGGGGGAGAACATACAAACTCCTTGCAGATGTTGTCCTTGATGGGATTTGAACAGGACTCTAGCACTGCAGTGCTAATCACTGAGCCACCGTGCTGCCCATAATAAATGTGAATTCCATTTTTGGGCCTTTCCAGGGGAATTGAGGTCCTCTTCCCTCTTTAGTCCATAAAAGAAGTTGATGGATTCCAAACAACTTATGTGCAACTTGGAAATTTTATTTGCAACAAACAGCCAGTTGCAGGCAAGTTTCACACATTTTTGTCTGACTTTTCAGTGAATTGCTGTTGAGTGGTATCCCCAGTGTAATAGTTACTCATTCATGTGGGGCACTGTCACTCCTACTCCCTAACATGAAAAACGCATATGAGCAACCACAAGATACTGTCAGGCATGTGTGTGACCATGTGATTGAGGGGCCGTACAGAAAGCTATCAAGGGCTGCGTGTGGCACATCCTTGCTCTAAAGAATAGAGCCTGCAAGCAGTGTGTGCTCCTTACCTAGGTAACCGACTGGTAACTAGACAGCGAGCTGTACACTATAAAATTAAAAATCCCCTTCGTTCTCGAGAACAGAGAAGATTTTTAATAGGTATATTGCAAAGTTGCTTGATTTTACCCATTTAAAGGGAAGGTACCGCGTTTGTAGATCATTAATTAATCAATGTAATGTAGCATAACAT
This sequence comes from Ranitomeya imitator, assembly GCF_032444005.1. NCBI lineage: Eukaryota > Metazoa > Chordata > Amphibia > Anura > Dendrobatidae > Ranitomeya > Ranitomeya imitator. The sequence continues at coordinate 380,426,729 of NC_091287.1, read as the reverse complement.
GCTGTTATAACCCAGATTTGAATGCATGTAAAACAGATTTCGTGTGATATATGAGTAGAAAGAATGCACTGGGGGCTGACATCTTGGTTTTGCAGCAGTAGCAGGGCCCTATCAGTGTCAGATTACGGCACCCCATGGACATAGGAGATAATAGACCGGCTCGGACCCTATCTGTAACATTGCAGCAGCATTAGCAGTGAGCTGGGCACGCCTCTGTGGGCTGCACAACTCACTGCTGTAGGTGTGACTAGCTGCCATTTTATTAGAGCCCTGTGCTATCTGCCGAGCTCCACTTACTCTCTATCACAGGAGAGAAGAAGCCCTCACTGCTCCTCTGTACTCCAGGCACTGCAGGTTCTGGGCAGACATCCTCTGCTCTCACACTCTGCCGTGTGCTTCCCTCTGCTCTGTCTCCGCCTCCCCACTTGCACAGAGTCCCAGTGATCTCCGGTAAACTGCACTCTCCCCCTGTGTCGCTCTCCCTCTCTGTGCGGCGTGGGGGGTCTCTGTGCGGCGTGGGGGGGGTCTCTGTGCGGCGTGGGGGGGGTCTCTGTGCGGCGTGGGGGATCTCTGTGCGGCGTGGGGGGGTCTCTGTGCGGCGTGGGGGGGTCTCTGTGCGGCGTGGGGGATCTCTGCGGCGTGGGGGGGTCTCTGTGCGGCGTCGGGGGATCTCTGTGCGGCGTGGGGAAGTCTCTGTGCGGCGTGGGGGGGTCTCTGTGCGGCGTGGGGGATCTCTGGGCGGCGTGGGGGGGTCTCTGCGGCGTTGGGGGATCTCTGTGCGGCGTGGGGGATCTCTGGGCGGCGTGGGGGGGGTCTCTGTGCGGCGTCGGGGGATATCTGTGCGGCGTGGGGGGGGTCTCTGTGCGGCGTGGGGGGGGTCTCTGTGCGGCGTGGGGTCTCTGTGCGGCGTGGGGGTTCTCTGTGCGGCGTGGGGGGGTCTCTGTGCGGCGTGGGGGGGTCTCTGTGCGGCGTGGGGGGGTCTCTGTGGCTTGGGGGGGTCTCTGTGCGGCGTGGGGGGGTCTCTGTGCGGCGTGGGGGGGTCTCTGTGCGGCGTGGGGGGGGGTCTCTGTGCGGCGTGGGGGGGTCTCTGTGCGGCGTGGGGGGGTCTCTGTGCGGCGTGGGGGGGTCTCTGTGCGGCGTGGGGGGGTCTCTGTGCGGCGTGGGGGGTCTCGTGCGGTGTGGGGGGGTCTCGTGCGGCGTGGGGGGTCTCTGTGCGGCGTGGGGGGGTCTCTGTGCGGCGTCCCATCGGACGATGCCTGCTACAATGACAGTGATTGACACATTAGCCAATTATGGGACAGTAATAGTCCCATCATCCGGCTAATGTGTTGAATGAAAAAAAAAAAAATACTCCATACATACATGCCACATACATGCTACATACATGCTACATACAATACATTCATACATTACATACATATAGACATACAGTACATTAAACATAGATTTCATACTCACCATTACTTGTCACTTTGTTCCCCGAAGCCAGTGTCATCTGTAAAAAAAATATTAAAAAACAAACAACCAATATACTCCCTGTCCGCAGAAATCCACGAGTGTCCCATGACGATCTCCCGTGGAGAGCAGCAGCATCAGATAATGCGACTGCTCTCTAGGGGCTCCAGGAACACAATGACAGCAGGAAGGTATCCTTCCACCACTGTATTCCTCCGCCGCTGTAAAAAAAAAAAGTCCCTAGTCTCACTTTATGCCATTGGTGTATGAGAAATTTTCCCAGGCAGCAATTGCCATAAAGTGAGACTCTGGACTATAGTATCCTCTCAGTGATGCACTGCAGGAGCCATTATCTCCTGTCAGTGTGTCACTGAGGGTCCTATAGAGCAGTGATATCACCCGATGTCACTGTTCTATAGGGGAGATCGTCGTGGGACACTCGATATTAATTGGACTACGGCGGAAAGGGAGTATACGGTTTATTATTTTACGTTTTTTGCAGGCGCTGAAGTATGGTAAGTATGGTGAAATGAAGAATATTAAAATACTTTTTTCCTAATGTGTGCGTGTTTTTTTTTAACCCTTTCTTACTATTGGATTAATAACGGATAGGCGTCTTATTGACGCCTCTCCGTTATTAACCCGGCTTAATGTCACCTTACAATAGCAAGGTTACATTAACCCTTCATTACCCCATATCCCACCGCTACACGGGAGTGGGAAGAGAGGGGCTAAGTGCCGGAATTGGCGCATCTTACAGATGCGCCATTTCTGGGGCGGCTGCGGACTGGTATTTGTAGCCTGGGGGGGGGGCAATATCCATGGCCCCTCTCTAGGCTATGAATATCAGCCTGCAGCTGTCTGCGTAGCCTTTCTGGCTATAAAATATAGGGGGACCGCACGCAATTTTTTTTTTTTTTGGGGTCCCCTTATTTTAATAGCCAGTAAAGGCTATGCAGACAGCTGCGGGCTGATATTCATAGCAGGCTACAGATATTGGCCCCCGGCCGTCGGCTTTCCCCCTCTGGCGCAGAAAATTGCACGGGCGCCCACGCGGTTTTTTTTGTTTTTTTTAATTCAACCCTCACAAAGGCCTCTTTCACACTTGCGTCGGTACGAGTGCGTCGGGCCGACGTACCGACGCACGTTGTGAAATTTGTGCCCGACGTGGGCAGCGGATGCAGTTTTTCAACACATCCACTGCCCATTCTGAAGTCTAGAAGGAGGGGGCGGAGTTTTGGCAGCGCATGCGCGGTAGAAAATGGCGGACGCGCTGGACAAAAAAAGTTCACTTGAACGTTTTTTCGTGCCGACGGTCCACCAAAACACGACGGATCCGTTGCACGACGGACGCGACCACGCGACGTGTGGCCACCCGTCACGATCTGTCGCTAATACAAGTTTATGGGAAAAAAACGTATCCTGCGAGCACATTTGCAGAATCCGTTTTTTTCCGCCAGATCCGTTTTTTCCACCGGATCCATTTTTTCCCGCCAGATCCATTTTTTCCTGCTGGATCCGTTAATTCCCGCCAGATCCGTTTTTTCCACCGGATCCATTTTTTCCCACCAGATCAATTTTTTCTTGCTGGATCCGTTAATTCCCGCCGGATCCGTTTTTTCCCGCCGGAACCGTTTTTTTCCACAATTTCCTTTTTTATCTGCCAGATCAGGTTTTTTTTTCCATCGGATCCTTTTTTTCTCGCCTGATCCGTTTTTTTCCACAATTTACTTTTTTTTCTGTCAGATCAGTTTTTTTCCCCGCCTGATCTGTTTTTTCCCGCCAGATCCGTTTTTTCCCACAATTTACTTTTTTTTCTGCCAGATCAGTTTTTTTTCGCCGGATCCGTTATTTTCTCATTGAGTTGTATTAGCGCCGGATGGCCACATGTTTCATCCGTTTTTTGCAGGATCCGTCAAAACAGCTGTTTCCGCCGGACGGAAAACACATACAGAGGAACGGTTGAATCGTGATCTGCGCATGTCGTGCTATTGCGGGCACATGTCAGTCATGTTTTTTTTCTATTGACAGATTGGGCGATTCTGAACGCGGCGATACTAAATATGTGTAGGTTTGATTTTTTTTATTGTTTTATTTTTGATGGGGCAAAAGGGGGGTGATTTAAACTTTAATTTTTTTTTTTTCATATTTTTAAAAACATTTTTTTTTTACTTTTGCCATGCTTCAATAGCCTCCATGGGAAACTAGAAGCTGGCACAACTCGATCGGCTCAGCTACATAGCAGCGATCATCAGATTGCTGCTCCGTAGCTGAATTACAGGCTTGCTATGAGCGCCGACCACAGGGAGGCGCTCACAGCAGGCCGGCATCAGTAGCTATAGAGGTCTCAAGGACCTCTATGGTTACCATCCTGACGCATCGCCAACCCCTGATCATGTGACGGGGGTGGACGATACGCCCATTTCTGGCCACGCGGCTGGAAGCGGTAGTTAAATGCCGCTGTCAGCATTTGACAGCGGCATTTAACAGGTTAATAGCGGCGGGTGAATTGCGATTTCACCTGCCGCTATTGCGCGCACATGTCAGCTGTACAAAACAGCCGACATGTCGTGACTTTGATGTGGGCTCAGCGCCGGAGCCCACATCAAAGGAGGAGACACGACATGCGCAGAACATGTTGCTTTTTTTACTGCGATGCGTTTTTCCCCCAGAAAAAACGCAACATATGCACAAAAATTGCGGAATGCATTATAAATGATGGGATGCATATGTATGCATTTTTAAATAGTTTTTATCACATTTTTATAGCGAACAAACGCAAAAAAATGCGAAAAATCCTGAACGTGTGCACACAGCCTCAAGGTGTATCTCCCCATCACACTCCTTATGTGTCTCACTCATCATACTTCACGTCTCTTTCCCTCCCATCAGTCACTCTTAGGCCGGGGACACACACAACGTATAAAAAAACGGTCCGTTTTTGATGGACGAGAATCGCACAAATGTTACCAAAACAGTGATCCGTGTGTAGTGCGAGGATGCGATTTTCTCGCATCCAATGATCCGTTTGGCATCCGTGTGACATCCGTGTGACATCCGTATGGTGAGATTTTCTCACACACTTGCAAAATGAGCAAATAATGGCTGAGCCTTTCCTGTCACCTGCCTAATGCCTGAGAATTTCTCGCACGTCACACTGATGGTCCATGTGCTGTGCGATTTTTTTTTTTTTTTTTTTTTTTTTCCCTCACCCCCATAGACTTTCATTGGCGATTCTCGGCCGAGATACGCTGAGAATTGCAGCATGCTGCGATTTCACTCAGATCCTGAATACGGCCGAGAGAATATCGGATGATGGGAGCTGCCCTATAGATTAACATTGGGACGAGTGCTATGCGATTTTTTTTATCGCATTGCACTCGTCCGTATTGCGGTCTAGTGTGACCCCGGCCTTAGCCATACAATGCATCTCTCCCCTCCCTCCATAATGCCTGGCTATTCACTGCAGAGCTGGAGCTCCCACACAGCTCCTAATGCTGCTCCATGCACACCACGTCTTCACTCTTCTTGGGTCCAGATGCTGCTGAGCCCACTGTGTTCTGCTCCTCTGATGCAGTAACTGCTGGTGATAGCAGGTCACAGGGCAGTCACACACAAAATGGTGCTGCCCTGTGATGCTGCTCTTCATTCTAAGGCTAGGTTCACATTGCGTCAAGTACATGGCGTCAAACGGATGCGTTAAACGCATGTACAGAAACGGAGCAAAAATATGTGAAATTCGTCGTCACGGTAACGCTAGCGTTAACGCATGTGATCGCGTTTTTTCATTTTGATGTCCGTTTACGAAGTATCCGTTTGTCTGCGTTTGTCACTGTCAATATAGATAGATAGATAGATGTAGATAGATAGATATACATTGATAGATAGATAGATAGATACATAGATATTGATAGATAGATATATAGATAGATAGATACATAGATATTGATAGATAGATATATAGATAGATAGATACATAGATAGATAGATAGATATAGATTGATAGATAGATATTGATAGATAGATATATAGATAGATAGATACATAGATATAGATAGATAGATAGATAGATACAAAGATATTGATAGATAGATATATAGATAGATACATAGATATAGATAGATAGATATAGATATAGATAGATACATAGATATTGATAGATAGATACATAGATATAGATAGACAAATAGATGGAGCGATAGATAGTTGATAGATAGTTTATAGGTATAGTAGATAGAAAGTGAATAGATAGATTGTTGGTAAATATTGGATAGAATATTTCTAGTTTTATATTTACCACTGGCAGTTGTGGCGACGACAGACGTCTAGGGACCTTTTTTCTTTTTTGTCCTCCTTGTGCCACAACCTATTGTGTATGTAAAATGTAAAAAAAAATATTTTAACATTAAATAATGTTAACATTCATTGGATCAATAAATTTATGCCTGAAAAATTCAACATGTGTGCTATGTACCTTTGTTGTTTTTGCGTGTTTTTTTGGGGGAGGTCTAACAGCCTCGGGCTCAGAAGACTCCTATTCACAATAAAACAATAAACAGGATTGTTATGCCTAGCTCAATACAATGGAGTTTCACACAACATGGTTTTTTAAAGTGCAAGCCTACCGACTCAGAAGAAAAAATCGCAGACACGCTGCTGCTGCTGACATCTGTATCCGACATCTGTGTGCAACAAAACAATACATTTTTAGTACACACACATCCGACGGACATTACAGACTCCCATGATGTATACAGAGATATATAATATATAGAAATGTACTTACAATTTAGCTACGGCAAAACACTCTGTCACGTGCAGGAGACTTTGTGTGAGTGGGATATTTTAATGGCCGAAGTCACATTTCCTGTCACATGACCACATGTGACCACCCTCAAACGCTATTAAAACGTGTGGTTCTATTTGGAAATTTTTCATGATTTGCGTCTGACTGCGTTTGCCATAGCCTTCTATGGCAGAATGAACGCTTCCGTTAGTAGTGCGTTAGCTTGGCCGGACCCGAAAACGCTGCAAGCCGCGTTGAAGGTCCGTCAGAAAAAAAACGTTATGTGACAAACGCATACCAATTTAGGGATGCGTCACGATGCGTCAGACAATGCAAGTCTATGGGCGCGTTAGTATGTGCGTTACATTGCGTTTTTACTACTTAAAAACGAGTCCGTTAGACGGACACACCTAGCGCAATGTGAACCCAGCCTTACTGTTGGGGCAGTAACTGCTGACATCACCATTTCCCTCCCCTTTTGGGTGGTCTAATATCCCTGGGGCAGAGCTGCTAAATCTTACTATAGCTGCTTGAGGTCTAAAACGGAAAATGCTCCCCCTAGTGGTAAATATGTATATTTGTAGAAAAATATATAATATTTTTCATATAGAAATGTTTGCAAACAGTGCAAACATTGCATTAATACATTTTAATTACTATTTTAAGCTTAATTTAACAAAAAAACAAAATACGAGAAAACTGGTGGCACCTTCCCTTTAAGAACTTGACAATAAACCTTATTCTGACTTTGCTTGGCACTGCTTTTCCGCTTTCCATTCTGCTAGACTGGCATGGTATCAGTGGTTAGATCGCTATTGATTAGCTGACTGTACATGTGACCAGTACATGGCACACATTAGATAATTTTTATCTTTGAAATTCTTGTGACATTTTTTTCTGATAAAGGTAAGACACAACATATGTATTGTCAGAACTCTGTGGCTGTGTATCGCCATTCGATAACCAGATGTGGTTGATGTGATTGGTGTTGCCAGTAGTGGTTTGTAAAAGTGTATTATCTGTTTGTTCATTGCAGTGGAAAGAAGCGAAACCTGATGATCTAATGGATTCTAAATTAAAATGTGTGTTTGATATGCCACATGAACACGAGAAGGCGGTAAGATAGCATTTTAATATTAGCGAGCATTGACCTCTATGCTTATATTCGCCTTCTGCCTGTTTTGTATAGTGTTATATAATTTTTTTGTTCTTTCTTATTTGATCTAGACACATGAATCAGCAAAATTGTTTACTTGTCTGCCTAGTAAGGGTAGTGCTTCAATGGATGACACTGAAACACGGAAGCTCATGGAGGAGTGCAAGAGACTTCAGTCTGAGATGATAAAGCTATCAGATGAAAATCAGATGCTGAAAGTGAGATACTATTTTTACTTTTCTAACTTGTTAATACGTTGAAAGTTATCCATCTTCAAAAATATCATTGAAGCATGCCTGTGACTTCAGATAACTATATAGAAGAAGCTGTCAACACTGTCACAAATTCAGTCCTCTCTGAGCTGGTGGGTGTATACTTTAACTCCTTCATGACCAGGGGATTTTTCGTTTTTCCGTGTTCGTTTTTCGCTCCCCTCCTTCCCAGAGCCATAACTTTTTTATTTTTCCGTCAATTTGGCCATGTGAGGGCTTATTTTTTGCGGGACGAGTTGTACTTTTGAACGACATCATTGGTTTTAGCATGTCGTGTACTAGAAAACGGGAAAAAAGTTCCAAGTGCGGTGAAATTGCAAAAAAAAGTGCAATCCCACACTTGTTTTTTGTTTGGCTTTTTTGCTAGGTTCACTAAATGCTAAAAATGACCTGCCATTATGATTCTCCAGGTCAGTACGAGTTCATAGACACCTAACATGTCTAGGTTATTTTTTATCTAAGTGGTGAAAAAAAATTCCAAACTTTGCTAAAAAAAAAAAAATTGCGCCATTTTCCGATACTCGTAGCGTCTCCATTTTTCGTGATCTGGGGTCGGTTGAGGGCTTATTTTTTGCGTGCCGAGATGACGTTTTTAATGATAGCATTTTGGTGCAGATACGTTCTTTTGATCACCCGTTATTGCATTTTAATGCAATGTCGCGGCGACCAAAAAAACGTAATTCTGGTGTTTCAAATTTTTTTCCCGCTACGCTGTTTAGCGATCAGGTTAATACTTTTTTTTTTAATTGATCGGGCGATTCTGAGCACGGCGATACCAAATATGCGTAGATTTGATATTTTTTTTATTGATTTATTTTGATTGGGGCGAAAGGGGGGTGATTTAAACTTTTTAATGGTTTTTTTTAATTTTTTTCACATTTTTTTAAACTTTTTTTTTTTTACTTTTGCCATGCTTCAATAGCCTCCATGGGAGACTAGAAGCAGGCACAATGCGATCGGCTCTGCTACATAGCAGCGATCTGCTGATCGCTGCTATGTAGCAGAAATGGAGGTGTGCTGTGAGCGCCGACCACAGGGTGGCGCTCACAGCCACCGGTCATCAGTAACCATAGAGGTCTCAAGGACCTCTATGGTTACAATATACAAGCATCGCCGACCCCCGATCATGTGACGGGGGTCAGCGATGACGTCATTTCCGGCCGCCCGGCCGGAAGCGGTAGTTAAATGCCGCTGTCTGCGTTTGACAGCGGCATTTAACTAGTTAATAGGTGCGGGCAGATCGCGATTCTGCCCGCGTCTATTACGGGCACATGTCAGCTGTTCAAAACAGCTGACATGTCCCGGCTTTGATGCGGGCTCACCGCGGAGCCCTGCATCAAAGCAGGGGAGCCGGCATCGGACGGTATAGTACGTCCGATGCCGGTAAGGGGTTAAAGGGGGTTGTCCACTACTCAGACAACTCCTTCTTTGTTTTGCCCATGTAAAATAAAGGCTGTCTGAACAGCCTCCGGTGCTGGCTCCATTCCATCGAGGTTAGCTCCTGTTCTCCTGGGATGGGACTCGCATGAGATTGTCATGCAATCCCTCAGCAAATCAGCGGCCGCGGCACTCTTGCTTTCCTGTCATGTGTTTAGCATTTTTCTGCTTGTGCTTTCCTTCAGTGAAGACCAGATGTATCAGGTTTTAGCTTTAACCGGATACTGAACTAATATAAAAGCAATGTATTTCTGGAGTACGAGCAATTAGCAGTCTTTGAGATGACTCTTTTTTAGGGTTTCCCTGCACAACTACTTAAGCTTGCAGGAAACCACTGCATGACTGTCGCTTGTGAATGCAGCCTTAAGCTACCAGTTACAAGTTAGCCCAGATCAGTGTTTCCCAAACTCCAGTCCTCAGGGCCTCAAACACCAAGTTTTCAGCGTTTCCTTAGTATTGCAGAGGTGAGAAAACCTGACGATTTCTGATATCTTGCATAGGTGATGGAATAATTAAGAAATCATGATTTGTTGTGGGCTGTGAGGACTGGAATTTGAGAAACGCTGCCCTAGACTATATGCTGCTGATGCTTTATTAAGGTCGGGTGTCCCTCTCTTAAAGGGAGAAGTTGTGAGGCTTGTAGCTTTCATTTTCTTAATGAATTCTGCAAAATGAAGACTATATAATTGATAGCATTTTTATTAAACTCTACTAATTTCCTTAAGACAGTCCTGAACTGCCAGTTCTCACATATGGATGTGTTCTCGTAGTAGGATGGAAACAAGTCTTTCTCCGTCTCCCATGACAGCACCACAGAGAGAGGGGAACCGCCCTTCAGGGTCAGGGAATCTACAGATAAAAGGGCAGTACCTCTCCCCTGCATCACTTGGTTTCCTGTCCCTGACTGGGAACCTTCAGGTTTTTTTGTGGTACCTGAATGAAGACACTGTCTGATGACGATCCGGATAATCAAGGGCTGGCCTGTCCGGGTTCTGGCAGCGGGGAGGCCCCTGCCACGGCTGGTGCGGTGCCTGAAGCCGCCACTGCTGGGACCGAGGTGTCTGCAGGGTGAGCAGGGGAAGCGTGGCTGCCACTCTGGAGAGGACGCAGTGGCTTCCCGGTTTCCGGCACGTGCACACAGGGATAGTGTGCGCCCTGATGGTGAAGCATTATGGCAGCCGCTCCGGAAGTGAAGAAGGACTTCCGGGTTCGGGGCGGGCGCATGTGCGGTAGAGAGTGCCCTAGAGGTGGATCAACATGGCTGCTGTCCCAGAAGTAAAGTGGGCCTTCCTGGTTCCCGGCGAGCGCATGCACAGAGGAAAACGCTCTCCGAGTGACGAAGCCGCAGAGGGGGAGGGTCCGGAAGCGATATGGGCACGGCGGCAGATTTAAAAAGCCGGTGACTAAAGAACAGTGTTGCATGTAGTCCCCTGTGAATAACCCAGGAGGACAGCGACCACCAACTCCAGCAGGACCAGCACCTCCACCAGCAGCATCGGCAGCCAGATTTGCAGAAAGTGTTCCTCTGCTGACAAGCAGAGTGGTCGGTTCACCTCCCTTGATTATCTTTGCATAATAGTGCGCCTGGTTCCATTATTATTATTATTATTATTATTATTATTATTATTATTATTATTATTATTATTATTGCAGCCACTCCACACAAAGCAGCAGGAATTCTGGCGTGATGAATCAGTCAATCAGTCACCGTCTCCGAAATGCCTTTTGCAGGATCCTACCCCTCCTCCAGAATCTGTACCTGTTGCTGCGTCCGATTGGTCAGTTATCTTCGTGAATGTTCACTATTGTAACCAGGGTCCCTTCTCTTCCTTTATATTAGGGAAGTAAGACATTGGGAAAAACTAAGCACAGGTGTTGCCCCATGTGTGAAAAAGCCTTGCCCGTATCCTGGGATAAGAAGATTTTGCAGCGCTTGTATAGGACACGTGCTCTTCGAGGAAACCCCAGACTTTGCCTCCGATCTGAGATCCGCGATCACAACGGAGGTCGAGAGTGCGTTTAGGTCCCTCAGGGAGGGGGGATAAGGTCAAGAGGAAGAAAAGTGTAATATGCTCCCTGTCCGATTCCTCTAGCACAGGGGTGGGCAATTAATTTTGCCATGGGGCCGCATGAGAAATTTGGATGGTTTTAGAGGGCCGGACTAATATAATTAACTCATTTTTACCCAATACTGTAGTATACACATATATAATAAGGCCATCTGCATGGGGCATTACAGCTGGCGGGTTCCATGATACATATCATGGGCAATGCCCCATACAGACACTTGCGCCATATAGTGCTGCACAAACGTTATGGCCCCATATATGCTCCATACAGACACTTGCGCCATATAGTGCTGCACAAACATTATGGCCCCATATACTACAGCACAAACGTTATGGCCCCCATATAGTGCAGCACAAACGTTATGGCCCCCATATAGTGCAGCACAAACGGTATGGCCCCCATATAGTGCAGCACAAACGTTATGGCCCCCATATAGTGCAGCACAAACGTTATGGCCCCCATATAGTGCAGCACAAACGTTATGGCCTCCATATACTGCAGCACAAACGTTATGGCCCCCATATACTGCAGCACAAACGTTATGGCCCCCATATACTGC